>NC_045987.1:26397678-26697678 GCF_010909765.2 Amblyraja radiata
ATCCTATCTGTCAAGTTCTACAGCAAGACAATGATCCCAAACATACGCAAAAGCAACAAAGGAGTTTTCAAAACTAAAAAAAAAGTCAATTCTGAGAGTAACCGTCAATTGCCCGATCTGAACCCATTGAGCGTGCCTTTTATATGCTGAAGTGAAATCTGAGTGGGACTAGCCCCCAAACAAGCATAAGGTAAAAGATGGCTGCAATACAGCCTGGCAGAGCATCACCAGAGAAGACACCAGCAAACTGGTGATGTCATGAATCGCAGACTTCAAGCAGTCATTGCATGCAAAGGATATGCACAAAATACTAAACATGAACTACTTTCATTTACATGACATTGCTGTGTCCCAAAACATTATGGTGGGTATATATAAACACTGCTGCACTTTCTACATGGTGAAACCAAATGTATAAAAATGGCCTTTATTAAAATCTGACAAGTCACTTTAACCACATGTGATTTTTCTATTACAAATCACAAATGTTAAGAGTACAGAGGCAAATATATAAATGATGGGTCTTTGTCCCAAACTGTATGGAGGGCACTTATTAACAAATACTGAAAAGCACATTATTTTTCACACAAAGTCCTTTGTATCATGCACTTGTATTTTCCCATGCAGGCCATTGAGCGCAAGTTACTGTAAAATGAATGACAAAGAAGCATGTGGGGTGATCTCTGGAGTAAAATTATCGGAATTTGTCAATTTGTGTTACATTACGATAAACTGATTTATATTTAATGTCACAACAGTGTTGGGTAAAAGAGTGAACATACTGAGAGTTAAATGTTCCACCGTGGTTAAAATGTTAACCATGCTGTATTCCAGAATGTAGACTTTTTAATGGGGTCAGGGGAAGGACTGTGTTGCTGCCTTTTGAAGGACAGGCGCCTGATAAGCTGAGGACAAAAAGCACCCGATCCTGTGTGCTGATGCTCTGTACCTCTTCATATTGATCGTTACTGAAGGGTCGGATTACAGGAGAGAAAAAAAAAGCCTTCATCAGCTGGAGCTCCGTGTTGAGCTGCTATTAACGGCAGCGGAAATGAGGCAGCCTGCGTGGAAGGTTGGAGTTCACTCAGAAACTTGTAATGTGCCAGATGAAGAACACAAAGTCCATGGAGTAAACACAACCGCGATGGCAAGTACATCGTTGTGTTTGCTGTGAGAAGGGGGTGCGGTAAAGGAACATGAAGCCAGAATTCCTGAGAGACCATTAACTGGCAATTTTGGTGATTCAATTTGTTTCATCTAGTGAATCAAAGTAAGTGAATCAAATACTGTGCAGTGAGCCTGGCACTGTATTCATAATCCAGTCATCATTCTGGTAAACTCCCTGCACCCACATCCTTCATGCAATGTGTACGGCCAGAAACTGCACACAATATTGTGGCCGAACCAAAGTTCTATAAAGCTGCATCATGAGTTCCTGACTCTTATACTCAATGTCCCGACATAGGAAGCCTTCTTTCCCACTCTGTCTACTTGTGTTGCCACTTTCAGGCAGTTATGGACTTGGACCCCAAATTCACTCTATACACCAATGCTGTTATGGGCCCGTCATTAATTGTATATTTTCCCCTAACATTTGACCTTCCAAATTGTGCGACACCTCAAACTCACTCCGATTATACTCCTTCTGCCATTTCTCCGCCCATTTCTGTAGCTGATCTACATCCTGATGTATATTTTGACAGCCTTCCTCACAGTCTGTGACCCCAGCAATCTCGGTGCTATCTGCAAACTTACTAACCAATCCATCCACATTTACATTGTAGTATTGGAGAAACTAAATGCAGATGGGTGACTATTTGTGACCACAACACTGACTGGCTAGCACGTAACAAAAGCTTTTCACTGTACCTGGTACATGTGACAATAAACCCAGCTTTTAATTCTCCATCCCACTCCACCCTTAGATTAGTTTAGAGATACAGCGTGCATACAGGCCTTCAGCACAGCGAGTTCACGCCCACCAGCGATCCCCGCACACTTGCACTATCTTGCATACTAGGAACAATTTACAATTTTACCAAAACTAATTAACCTACAAATCTGTACGTCTTTGGAGTGTGGGAGGAAAACAGGAGCAGCAAACACATCCCAATATCAAATTCAATTACTTCAGATAAGTCACATCTTTATGTTTATCACAGATGGCCACTTCTGTTATCAGGTTATGCATTAAAACCTTTCCCCGTTTGCATTTGTACATTTTCTCTGTCCCACTGCTCATCTGGTCTTCGCCCTCTGGGATCTCTGTTGTTTCTGTACAGGCTGTTTCATCCAACTGATCCCCACACCTCCTCTCTCCCAACCCCTTCCTTCAGTTTCAGCCCATTGTTAACTTTCCAATGCTTTATCCATTATTCAGTTCAGTTAGTTATGTCACGTGTACCGAGGTACAGTGAAAGCTTTTGTTGCGTGCTAACCAGTCAGCGGAAAACACAATACATGATTACAACGATGAAGGGAATAATGTTTAGTGCAAGATAAAGCCAGTAAAGTCTGATCAAAGATAGTCCGAAGGTCTCCAAATAAGGTGGATAGTAGTTCAAGATCACTCCCTAGTTCCAGTAGCATGGTTCAGTTTATTCTATCAACCTTAACTTTAAACACGACTTAACACACCCATTCCTTGTGCTACAATGTCCATACTCTAACCACTCGGGTAAATTCATTAATTCTAAATATTAGAAACAAGAAACTGCAAATGCTGGTTTACAAAAAAAGACACAAAGTGCTGGAGTAACTCGGTGGGTCAGGCAGCACCAATGGAGAACATGGATAGGATTCCTGTCTGAGGAAGGTTCCCAACCTGAAACGTAGCCAATCCATGCTCTCCAGAGATGCTGCCTGACACTTTGTGCCTTTAAAAAAAATTCTAAGTGATAGCAGCAGAATTAGGCCATTCGGCCCATCAGGTCTACTCCGCCATTCAATCATGGCTGATATATATCTCCCTCCTAACCCCATTCTCCTGCCTTCTCCCCGTAACCCCTGACTAATCAAGAATCTGTCAAACTGTGCCTTAAATGTTGTTATTCAAAACTTCCTTTCTGTGGAACTAGACCTGTTTTCTGATGAGCCAGAAGCAGCAGGGATTTGTTTTCCAGATCTTACTCTGGGCTGTTGCCAAGCCCCGGGTCTCCAGTGCTGGTGTGTCTGGCTGCCCACAATAAATCAAACGCACACACCTTGAACTACATTGTCCTCACATCCTTCTGTCTAAAGCAGCTTCACTTCCACAAACCCAACCTGCAACAATGAGAAACATTTACACTTCCCTCCCTATTGGAACTGATTACACTGCTGTTTAACGAGGAAAAAAAGTGCTGCCAACAAATTGTAATTGCTGTCATTCATGTTCATCATGTGGTAAAGAATTAGTGCTTCTATTAAGAGATTTAATGAAAAATTACTGAGTTCACCAAAACACATTTTTTTTGTTTACAGAATGCAAACTATGATTTAGATCAGCTGGGATGTTTTGTTGAAAGGATGCCAGGTAGACGGGGAGCTGTGTAATGGTTAAATCATTAGTGTGGGCAACAATACCTAATCAGTCTGAGAACGTCACCAGCAGGAAGCTGTTCACTGGCCCATCCAGTTCATGTGATCAGTCACCATGAGCTCAGCCGTCTAACAATAGAAATAATTTCTTATTCGAGTCACAGAGACCAGCAGTAACCTTGACTCCTTATCAACTTTGTTTAGGTAGTTCCGTTTAGAGATACAGCTCGGAAACAGGCCCTTCGGCTCACCAAAGGTATCAAAGGTATTTTATTAGTCACATTCACATACACCCACGTGTAGTGAAGTGAAATGCTTTTTGCCATTTTGCAGCACACAAAAAAAGAATACAGACCAATGAGAGTCTTAAACACATACATCCCCCCACAGAGGCTCCCACCATGAGGGAAGGCACAAAGTCCAGTCCCCAACCCCAGTTCACCCATAGTCAGGCCATTGAGCCTCCACAGTTGCCTCTACGGAGGCCCGATGTTCCAGGCCGTTCTCGCCGGGTGATGGTGCTCCGGCGTCGGGAGAGTCCTCCCAGCGGCTTGAGAACCCCGGACGGCCGCTTCCATACTGGAGGCCGCGGCTTCCGAAGCCGCAAAGGCCGCGCCGGTTGGAGCTCCACAACTGGCGATCTCGTCGCGATATCCCAGGCTCCCGGTGTAAAAAGTTCAGCGCCGCCTCCCGCAGCTGGTCCCAGCGATCCCTGCACACGAGCACCATCCTACACACTAGGGACAATTTACAATTTTACCGAAGCCAATTAACCTACAAATCTGTAAAGCTTGGTCATAAGGTCATAAATGATAGGAGCAGAATTAGGCCATTTGGCCCATCAAGTCCACTCCGCCATTCAGTCATGGCTGATCTATCTCTCCCTCCTAACCCCATTCTCCCCATAAACCCCCAACACCCATACTAAACATGAATTATATATCTTTTTTTGTTTTGTTTTTTGTTTTGTTTATTTTATTAGAAGTTAATACAGTACAAAACAATTCAGTGGCACCTAATTTTAGGTGCCAACTATGTCATACCGTAATCCATTCTATGTACAACCTCTAGTTTTATGTTATGAGAGGAAGTAAGCAAGACAAGAAAAAGAAAACAATAGAAAGGGGAAAAAGTGGTAAAATAGATGGTAGAGAGTAGAAAAACGTGAAGTGTGTATATAAAAAAAAAAAAAAGAAAAGAAAAAAGAAAAAGTGGAAAGTAGAAATAGGAGAGAAGGCCCCTTAAAAGAGAAATTTTCAAATCTTTATTCGGAGATGTAGATCTATCCACGGCATGAACTGAAATCAGCAATCCTTATGGTACCGCTGCATCACATGATTCCAAAAAGTCGATGAAAGGAGACCAACTCCTTAAGAATTGGTCATATTTATCTATTAGTCGGAGTCTCATTTCTTCAAGGCGTGCTATGTCCATCATATTCCTAATCCACATTTTAACAGTTGGTATGGTTGTATTTTTCCAAAATTTAAGTAATCAATTTCTTTCCAATTATTAACCATAATTAAAAAAACATTTTGGTCTTTATTAAATTGGTATCTTCTCCTATTATTCCAAATATAATCCATTCCATTTTGGGTTCTATTCTTGACTTGAAGAGCTTTGTAAATATATCAAATATATCACCCCAAAATTTATTCAACTTTGTACATCCTACAAATGAATGTTTTTATTAGCGTTTGAAACAAACATTTATCGCATCTGGGAGAGACGTTTTGATAAAATGTATTCAAATCGTTTTTATAATATAGTCTATGTAATAATTTGAATTGAATTAAATTATGTCTTGCATTAATAGAACAGTTATGTGTATTCATCAAATACTTTCCCATCTATCCTTCGAGATCTTTATCATTAGCTCATGTTCTCAATCTTCCTTAGTGCTTCTGTTGAGGGTGATCCTATATAATATATTATTATAAAAGTATGATATTAATTTTTGTGAATCAGCCTTAATATTCATTGCTTCTTCTAAGGGTTCTACAATATAGTTTGAAATCTATGTGTATATTTTCTCATAAAGTCACATACCTGTATATATTAAAATATTGATTATCCTTCAATTTAAATTTTAATTTTAATTGTTGAAATGATAACAGTTTGCCCAATTCATACATATCCCCTACTTTCCTAATCCCCAGTCTATCCCATTGTTGATATGTGTTGTCGATGAGAGAAGGTTTGAATGCAGGGTTGTTCAATTTATATATCTCTATTAGACTAAGTTCACACGGGAGGGCTGGTCCCCCGACGCAATATTCCACCTCTCCACCAATTCCAATATTGGTGGCCAGTGGGGGGGTTTTCTGGATTGCTGGTATGAGTTCTTGAGGTGGCAGCTCAGTCCCTCAAGCCTGATCTGCTGGCAGTTCACTCACGGCTGGTGGGCTGGCAGTTGACTCATGACTATTCCTTGAAATTCCATTTCAAGCAGGGTGCAAGGCCACCAAATTCAAGTGCAGTTTCATACCACTTTCAGCAGGGTGCAAGGCCACCAAATTCAAGTGCAGTTTCATACCACTTTCAGCAGGGTGCAAGGCCACCAAATTCAAATGCAGCTTCATACCATTTCATGCAGGGTGAAACCACCATAAAACCACACAAAACACCAAACCCACAGTTCAGTAGACATTCAGTGTGTTCAGTTGATTCACAGCTCAGACAGAGTCATGTCCTCTCCATCCCCCATCATGCAGAGACTGAGCCACACCCACACTTCCAGGTTTATAACCCCTCCCCCTCCCACCAGAAAAGGCGTGGCTTTCAGGGCGTGATTGACAGGAGCGAGATTCTCAACATGTTTTGAACACTAATAACACTTTTATTTTTCATTGATGGGAAGAATTCTCTGCACCTGCACAGCGGTGGGGGGACTAAGATGGCCAAAAATCACAGCCGTAAGTGGTAGCATTTTATCTAAAATCAATATACAGTGCTAACAGGAAGTAAGTGCATTTGCATTAGTGCCTTTTAACTTTAAGCCAAAGCACCCAAGCCGCCATTTGCAGTAAGTCGTGCCTTTCAACTTCAAGCCAAAGCACCCAAGCCACCATTTGCAGTAAGTAGTGCCTTTCAACCTCATGCCACCATGTGCAGTAAGTAGTGCCTTTCAACTTCAAGCAAAACACCCAAGCCACCATTTGCAGTAAGAAGTGCCTTTCAACTTCAAGCCAAAGCACCCAAGTCACCATTTGCAGTAGGTAGTGCCTTTCAACTGTCAGGCCAAAGAGCCCTCCACATTTGCAATAAGTAGGCCCTTTCCAACTTCAGGCCGCGGCACCGAAGCCACCATTAGCAGTAAGTATGCCTTTCGATTTCAAGCCGAGCATCCCAGCCACCATTTGCAAAGTTAGCGCCGCACCTCAAGCCAAATCCCCAAGCCACCATTACACAGTCGTGCCTTTCAACTTCCAAGCCAAAGCACCCAAGCGCCATTTGCATAAGTCGTAAATTTCACCTTAAGCCAAAGCACCCAATCCGCCATTTGCAGGTAAGTCTATCTTTCAACTTAACCTAAAGCCCCAAGCCACATTTGCAGTAAGTCATGATCTTTCAACCTCTGCCCCATTTGCATAAGTAGTGCTTTTCAACTTGAAGCCATAAGCACCAAGCCGCATGTGCAGTAAGTAGTGCCTATTCATATTCAAGCTAATACACCCAAGCCATACATTTGCAGTAAGAAGTGCAACTTTCAACTTAAGCCAAAGCACCCAAGCCACCATTTGAGAGTAGGTAGTGCCTTTCAAAAGCAAGAAAAGCAAAAAGAAAAATTGGCAAGAATAGAGCCCTTCAACTTCAAGCCAAAGCACCAAAGATATTAGCAGAAGTAGTGCCTTTTAACTTCAAGAGAAAGCCCCAAGCCACCATTTCAGTAAGTAGATGCCTTTCAACCAAGCCAAGAACCCAAGCCACCATTGCAGTGTCGTGCCTTCAACTCCAAGTCCAAAGCACCCAATCCACCATTTGCAGTAAGTAGTGGTTCAACTTCATGCCACCATGTGCAGTAATAATGCCTTTCAACTTTAAGCAAAAATTAAAGCCAAATTTAAGTAATCAAGTATCTTTCCAATTCAACCAAAGCACCCATTTGGTCTTTATTTGAAGAGGTAGTCTTCAACTATCAAGCCAAAATCCATCCATTTTGCAATAAGTAGTGCCTTTAATTCAAGCCAAAGCACCAAATTCACCATTACAGTAAGTTTGGATAAAATTTCAAGCCAAGCATCCCAAGAACCATTTGCTAAGTAATTTTTCAATTCAAGCAAATTACCCTTGCATTATTTGCAGTTATGCCTTTCATTCAGCCAAATACAAGCCCCATTTGCATCCTTCGAGATCTTTATCATTAGCTCATGTTCCCAATCTTCCCTTAGTGCTTCTGTTGAGGGTGATTCTCTATATAATTATTATAAAAGTATGATATTAATTTTTGTGAATCAGCCTTAATATTCATTGCCTTCTCAAGGGTCTGCCAATAGTTTGAAATCTATGTGTATATTTCTTCATAAAGTCACAACCTGTATATATTAAATATTGATTATCCTTCAATTTAAATTTTAATTTTATTGTTGAAATGATAACAGTTGCCCAATTCATACATATCCCCTACTTTCCTAATCCCCAGTCTATCCCATGTTGATATGTGTTGTCGATGAGAGAAGGTTTGAATGCGGGGTTGTTCAATTTATATATCTCTATTAGACTAAGTTCACACGGGAGGGCTGGTCCCCCGACGCAATATTCCACTTCTCCACCAATTCCAATATTGGTGGCCAAGGGGGGGTTTTCTGGATTGCTGGTATGAGTTCTTGAGGTGCAGCTCAGTCCCTCAAGCCTGATCTGCTGGCAGTTCACTCACGGCTGGTGGGCTGGCAGTTGACTCATGACTATTCCTTGAAATTCCATTTCAAGCAGGGTGCAAGGCCACCAAATTCAAGTGCAGTTTCATACCACTTCAGCAGGGTGCAAGGCCACCAAATTCAAGTGCAGTTCCTTTCAACTTCAGGCAGGATGCAAGGCCACCAAATTCAAGTGCAGTTTCATTCACTTCAAGCAGGGTGCAAGGCCACCAATTCAAGTGCAGTTTCATACCACTTCAGGCAGGATGCAAGGCCACCAAATTCAGTGCAGTTTCATCCACTTCAAGCAGGGTGCAAGGCCACCAAATTCAAATGCAGCTTCATACCATTCATATCATGCAGGGTGAAACCCTTTAACCACAACAAAACACCAAACCCACAGTTCAGTAGACATTCAGTGTGTTCAGTTGATTCACATTTCAGAGTCATGTCCTCTCCATCCCCATCATGCAGAGACTGAGCCACACCCACACTTCCAGGTTTTATAACCCCTCCCCCTCCCACCAGAAAAGGTGTGGCTTTCATTGCAGGAGAAGTGATTCTCAACATTTTTAAACACTAATAACACTTTTATTTTTCATTGATGGGAAGAATTCTCTGCACCTGCACAGCGGAAAGACACCCAAAAATCACAGCCGTAAGTGGTAGCATTTATCTAAAATCAATATACAGTGCAAACAGGAAGTAAGTGCATTTGCATTGGTGTCTTTCAACTTCAAGCCAAAGCAACCGTCGACATTTGCAGTAAGTAACGCCTTTCAACTTCAAGCCAATGCACCCAAGCCACCATTTGCAGTAAGTAGTGCCTTTCAACTTCATGCCACCATTTGCAGTAATTAGTGCCTTTCAACTTCATGCCACCATTTGCAGTAAGTAGTGCCTTTCAACTTCTATCCAAAGCACCCAAGCCACCATTACCAGTAAGAAGTGCCTTTCAACTTCATGCATCCATTTGCAGTAAGTAGTGCCTTTCAACTTCAAGCCAAAGCACCAACGCCACCATTTGCAGTAAGTAGTGCCTTTCAACTGCAAGCCAAAGCACCCAAGCCACCATTTGCAATAAGTAGTGCCTTTCAACTTCAAGCCAAAGCACCAAAGCCACCATTAGCAGTAAGTAGTGCCTTTCAACTTCAAGCCAAAGCACCCAAGCCACCATTTGCAGTAAGTAGTGCCTTTCAACCTCAAGCCAACGCACCCAGCCACCATTTGCAGTGTCGTGCCTTTCAACTTACAGCTGTTGTCGGCCTCATTAAAGGGGGCAATGAGGAGGAGTATAGAGACATAATAAGTAACTTTGTGGAGTGGAGTGCACACAATAACCTCCATCTTAACACCAAAAAAACAAAGGAGATAGTTGTGGACTTCAGGAGGGGGAGGAGGAGGACTCAAGCAACACCATCACCATTAAGGGCACTGAGGTGGAGGTGGTCGCTAACCACAGGTACCTTGGGGTGCAGCTTGACAGTGAGCTGAACTGGAAGTGTCATATGGAGGCGGTGTACAGGAAGGGACAAAGCCGACTGTATTTTTTAAGGAGGCTGAGGGCATTTAACATCTGCCAACCCCTACTGTGCAGTGTCTACCATTCAGTGGTGGCCAGTGCTCTGTTTTTTGCTGTGGCCTGTTGGGGAGATGGCGCCCGCTAGCGGACAAAACAGACGGACAAGCTAATCAGGAAGGCCGGCTCAGTGGTCGGGGCCTGAGCAACGAACGGTCCAGCAGGTGGCAGAGGCCAGAACTCTGAACAAACTAGGGTTCTATAATGACCAACCCACTCACCCACTCCATGCCCTGAAGGTGATCAAGAGCAGCATCTTCAGTCAGAGGCTGATTGCACCAATGTGCAAAACTGAGAGACATAGGAAGTCCTGTTACCAGCTGCTATAAGGTTATATAATGCGCATAAATAACTGCACTTTTTTTTTAAATTAATTGTATTTAACTTGTATTTTAACTTGTATTTTAACTTGTTAAGTATGGAAGCCATTTGAGGAAATGTGTGGTGTTATGTCTGTCTTGAAGCTGTCGTGGCACTGTAATTTCCTGTAAATCATAAAGGTACAATCAATCAATCAATCAACTTCAAGCCAAAGCACCCAAGCCGCCATTTGCAGTAAGTCGTGCCTTTCAACTTCAAGCTAAAGCACCCAAGCCACCATTTGCAGTAAGTAGTGCCTTTCAACCTCATGCCACCATTTGCAGTAAGTAGTGCTTTTCAACTTCAAGCCAAAGCACCCAAGCCACCATGTGCAGTAAGTAGTGCCTTTCAACTTCAAGCAAAACACCCAAGCCACCATTTGCAGTAAGAAGTGCCTTTCAACTTCAAGCCAAAGCACCCAAGCCACCATTTGCAGTAGGTAGTGCCTTTCAACTGCAAGCCAAAGCACCCAAGCCACCATTTGCAATAAGTAGTGCCTTTCAACTTCAAGCCAAAGCACCAAAGCCACCATTAGCAGTAAGTAGTGCCTTTCAACTTCAAGCCAAAGCACCCAAGCCACCATTTTCAGTAAGTGGTGCCTTTCAACCTCAAGCCAAAGCACCCAAGCCACCATTTGCAGTGTCGTGCCTTTCAACTTCATGCCACCATTTGCAGTAAGTAGTGCCTTTCAACTTCAAGCCAAAGCAGCCAAGCCACCATTTGCAGTAAGAAGTGCCTTTCAACTTCAAGCCAAATCACCCAAGCCACCATTTGTAATAAGTAGTGCCATTCAACTTCAAGCCAAAGCACCCAAGCCACCATTTGCAGTAAATAGTGCAACTTCAAGCCAAAGCACCCAAGCCACCATTTGCAGTAAGTAGTGCCTTTCAACCTCAAGCAAAAGCACCAAAGCCACCATTTGCAGTAAGTAGTGCCTTTCAACCTCAAGCAAAAGCACCAAAGCCACCATTTGCAGTAAGCATTGCCTTTCAACCTCAAGCAAAAGCACCAAAGCCACCATTTGCAGTAAGTAGTGCCTTTCAACTTCAAGCCAAAGCACCCAAGCCACCATTTGCAGTAGGTAGTGCCTTTCAACTTTATGCCACCATTTGCAGTAAATAGTGCCTTTCAACTTCAAGCCAAACCCCCCTAGCCACCATTTGCAGTAAGTAGTGCCTTTCAACTCCATGCCACCATTTGCAGTAAGTAGTGCCTTTCAACTTCAAGCCAAAGCACCCAAGCCACCATTTGCAGTAAGAAGTGCCTTTCAACTTCAAGCCAAAGCAATTAAGCCACCATTTGCAGTAAGTAGTGCTTCAATTTCAAGCAAAGCACCCAAGCCACCATTTGCAGTAAGTAGTGCCTTTTAACTTCAAGCAAAGCACCCAAGCCACCATTTGCAGTACGAAGTGCCTTTCAATTTCAACCAAAGCTCCCAAGCCACCATTTGCAGTAAGTAGTGCCTTTCAACTTTAAACCAAAGCTCCCAAGCCACCATTTGCAGTAAGTAGTGCTTTTCAACTTTAAACCAAAGCTCCCAATCCACCATTTGCAGTATGTAGTGCCTTTCAACTTCTAGCCAAAGCACCCAAACAACCATTTGCAGGCAGTGCCTTTTTACTTCAAAGAAACCATATTTTCATTTTCAAACCACATTAAGGGTACTCACAGTTGTGTAGACAGTTCAGTGTCTTTCAGAGCTCAGAGAGTCGTGACTCTTGGCTTCATCCATCTTGCAGAGACTGAGTGAGGCACATCACTTCCTGGTTTTATAGTCCCTCCCCCTCCCTCCAGCAGGGGCAGCAGAGAGAATGGTGAATTTTTTAAAAACATTAATATCTCTCTGATTTGTCATCAATGGGAAAAATCATCTGCACCCGTAAGGCAGAGGGGGGCTCTGAGCGAGGTGGCCAAAAATGACGGCCATAGGTGGCGGCGTTCTGTCGGAAATCGCTGCACAGTGGGCCAAAAGCGGTCAAGATCAGAGATTTAGTAATATAGATCTTAAAAATATTCATTGAAGGCCTCCACAGCTTCCTGTGGCAAAGAATTCCACAGATTCACCACCCTCTGACTAAAGACATTCCTCTTCATCTCCTTTCAAAAGGAAAATCCTTTAATTCTGAGGCGATGACCTCTAGTCCTGGACTCTCCCACGGGTGGAAACATCTTCTCCACATCCACTCTATCCAGGCCTTTCACTATTCTGTACGTTTCAATGAGGTCCCCCCTCATTCTTCTAAACTCCAGCGAGCACAGGCCCAGTGCCGTCAAACGCTCATCATATGTTCATTCCTGGGATCATTCCTCAGCATTAGAGCCTCAGCGTTACCTCCCTGTTTCAAAGGTTTCAAAGGTCAGTTTATTGTCACATGTACCAATTAAGCTACAGTGACACACAACTACATAAAAGTTAACATAACCATCTACAACAGCAGATTCCCCGCACTCCTCACTGAGATGGAAGGCAATAAAGTCTCATTTTCTTCCCTCACTTTCTCCCGTGGTCGGGGCGATCGAAGCTCTTGCGGCTTGGAGCTCCCGAAGTCAGTCTCTAACCAGGGACCGCGTGCTCCACGATGTTAAAGTCCGCTGGCTCCCATGATTGGAGCTCCCGAAGTCGGTCTCCCGCAAAGGCCGCCAACTCCACGATGTTAGGCCGCAGTGCGGACAGAGATACGTTACGGGATAAAGAATCACATCTCTGTCGAGGTAAGAGATTAAAAAAGGTCTCCCCCCCCCCCCCCCCCCCCCCCCACATAAAACAAGCTAAAGAACACAAAAACATACATTCAACACATACTATAAAAGATCAGAGAAGGAAGAGACAGACAGACTGTTGGCGAGGCAGCCATTGCCGGCACCACCTGGCTCATTCTAGCTCTCATGAAATAAATGCTAGCATTGCTTTTGCTTTCGTTACTACCGATTCGACTTGCAAATTAACCTTTTGGGAATCCTGCACCATCACTCCCAGGTCCCTTTGTACCTCCGATTTCTGGATTCTCTCCTCATTTAGAAAATAGTCTACGCCTTTATTTCTACTACCTAATGCATGACTCCACACTTTGCTACATCTGCTACTTCTCTGCCCACTCTTTCAACCTATCCAAGTCCTGCAGAGTCCCTGCTTTCTTTACACTACCTGCCCCTCCACCTTTGGAGTGTGGGAGGAAACCAGAGCACCCGCAGAAAACCCACGTGGTCATGGGGAGAACGTACAGCACCCATAGTCAGGATCGAACCTAGGTCTCTAGTGCTGTAAGTCAGCAATTCTACCGCTGCGCCACCATAACCTAACCGCCCTTAGCTTAAACCTCATCAGGCACCACGTTTTCAGGCTTCACGAAGGAAATGTATTTAATTTTACTCCAGGTGCACGCTGCACGAGTTACATGGACCCAGGCAATGAAGGTTGATGTGCTTTCACAAAGGTATAATGAAACATTAATTGAAAACTTAATGTCATTGTTACAATATCTGAGGTGGCCGATGTAATTTTCACACTGGAGTTGACCATTATAATTCACCAGCACAAGGCTTCACCATTTACAGCTCACATGAGCATCAGATGACCACCCACAGATTCACTTTGATTTAGAGACTACCTTACGGAGTGTGTGTGTGACATTCACATCCACCTCTCATGCTGCTTTATGACCCAATGTTTAATGTACAAAGGGGAATCTTTTCATGCTCCACTTGATGGGTGAGGAGAGCAAAGGATTTGATTGCTTTAAATTACCTTCATTGATATTCCTCCTGTTACGATCTTCAAGAGGAATTATTTTCAAATATATGAACTATTAATTGTGTTTAGTGACTCGCGATGTTGTAATGTTTATAGATACAACACGGAAACAGGCCCTTCGGCCCACTGAGTCCACGCTGACCATCGATCACCCGTTCACACTAGTTCTATGTTATCCAACATTCACATCCATTCCCTACACATTAAAGGAAACTACTTTTATAGAAGCCAATTAACCGACAAACCCGCATGTCTTTGGGGTGTGGGAGAGAACTGGAGCACTCGGTGGAAACCCTCAAGGTCACAGGGAGAACGTGCAAACTCCACATGGACAGCACCTGAGGTCCATGTGTGCAGCTTGACAGTGAGCTGGACTGGAAGGGTCATATGGAGGCGGTGTACAGGAAGGGACAAAGTCGACTGTATTTTTTAAGGAGGCTGAGGTCATTTAACATCTGCCAACCCCTGCTGTGCAGTGTCTACCATTCAGTGGTGGCCAGTGCTCTGTTTTTTGCTGTGGCCTGTTGAGGAGATGGCGCCCGCATAGCAGACAAAAACAGACTGGACAAGCTGATCAGGAAGGCCGGCTCAGTGGTCGGGGCTGAGCAACGAACGGTCCAGCAGGTGGCAGAGGCCAGAACTCTGAACAAACTGGGTTCAATAATGACCAACCCCACTCACCCACTCCATGCCCTGGTGATCAAGAGCAGCATCTTCAGTCAGAGACTGATTGCACCAATGTGCAAAACTGAGAGACATAGGAAGTCTTGTATACCAGCTGCTATAGGGTTATATAATGCGCATAAATAAATGCACTTTTTTTCATTCATTGTATTTTAACTTGTATTTTAACGTATTTTAACTTGTTAAGTATGGAAGCTATTTGAGGAAATGTGTGGTGTTATGTCTGTCTTGAAGCTGTCGTGGCACTGTAATTTCCTGTAAAGGATTATTAAAGGTATAATCAATCAATCGAACCCAGATCTCTGGCGCTATGAGGCAGCGATTACCCGCTGCACCACCATGCTGCTCCTCAAGTCCCTCAATCTCCTCCAAGGCTTCCTGCTGGCAGCTTAAGGGTCAGATGGAGGAGTGACCTTCCCTGATAGATGTGGAACAAAGACTCACCCACACTCTGTCCCAGGGGGGAAACTTTTTCACCCAGAGAGTTGTGAATCTGTGGAACTCTCTGGCACAGAAGGCAGAGGAGACCAATTCACTGGATGTTTTCAAGAGAGACTTAGCTCTTAGGGCTAACGGAATCAAGGGATATGGGGAGAAAGCAGGAACGGGGTACTGATTTTGGATGACCAGACATGATCATATGGAATGTCAGTGCTGGCTCGAAGGGCCGAATGTCCTTCTCCTGCACCTATTTTCTATGTTTCTCTGACTGGATTCCAAGTTGCTGCTGACAGTCATACTTGTTAAACTCATTTCCCCTCATTCCTCATTGGAATGAATCAAGCATTGAACTGATGGGGTTAATGGTGGACACTGCCTGCTGACCTCCTGTCATCATCCTACAGCAGATAGTGGAACCATGAGCATTCAGCCCCTCAAGCTCCTTGCACCTTCTAGGTAGATCATGTTTCATTTCTCTCAACCCCTCTGCCTCAGTTCCCACAATACATTTATCTCATTAAAATCTCTGGAACAAACTGAAGATTCCCATTATCCCTGGAGTCCACAGCTTGATGCAGACAGAGTTACAAATGTTGATTCTCTAGTGTGTGACTGAGTTCTGTATTTCCTCGGGTGTCGGAATTTATTTTGTAAAGGCTCGTGCTCCCTTATTCAATCCATAACCCCTCGCTCATTACATCAGAAAATTGCAGACACGGCACAGGCCAACACAAAAACCAACCTCCCTTCCATTGACTCCATCTACACCTCACGCTGCCTCGGCAAGGCCAGCAGCATAATCAAGGATGAGTTGCACCCGTCTTCTCCCCTCCCATCAGGCAAGAGGTACAGAAGTGTGAAAACGCACACCTCCAGATTCAGGAACAGTTTCTTCCCAGCTGTTATGAGGCAACTGAACCATCCTATCATCAACTAGAGTGTGGCCCTGAGCAACTGTCTGCTTAATTGGAGACCATCGGACCACCTTTGGTCGGACTTTACTGGACTTTATCTTGGAATGGATCGATTGTAATCATGTATTGTCTTTCCACTGACTGGTTAGCACGCAATACATCTTTTCACTGCACCTCGGTTCACGTGACAATGAGCTAAACTCACTCAGATGATGGGCCACATCAACCCTGAGCCTTCCACCCAAGCATCTCAACACCTTCATCAGTCAAAACACTTCCCTTAAGTCATCAATAGACACAAAGTGCCAGAGTAACTTAGCAGGTAGACAAAAATGCTGGAGAAACTCAGCGGGTGAGGCAGCATCCATGGAGTGAAGGAAATAGGCGACGTTTCGGGTCGAGACCCT
This sequence comes from Amblyraja radiata, assembly GCF_010909765.2. NCBI lineage: Eukaryota > Metazoa > Chordata > Chondrichthyes > Rajiformes > Rajidae > Amblyraja > Amblyraja radiata. The sequence goes on from NC_045987.1 coordinate 26,414,190, forward strand.
TCTTCAGAGTAACTTTGCAGGTCTGAGTCCAGTTCCTCAGTTCTCCACAGTGTTTCTCTTGAGATCACACCCTCCACAGCTAACAATGGACCTACCAGGCACCATCCTGTGCTGGCCCTGATTGGTTCTGGTTTATTCTCACCTCCAGATTTTTACCTCCCCCTTCCCCCCCCCCCCCCCCCCCCCCCACCACTCTCGTCTGCAGAAGGGTTCCGTCATCCATCCTTTTTCTCCAGAAATGCTGCCTGTCCCGCTGAGTTACTCCAGCACTCTGTGTCTATCTATGGTATAAGCCAGCATCAGCAGTTCTTTGTTTTCTTCCTTAAATCACCCATTCACTTAATAAACATTGAGAGTGAAAGAGCACTTTTGATCATGTATTTTATTGCTAATCCTAAATGATTTGTGTGGATATTCCCCACTGCCCTAAACCCGGCTGCCTTTCCTCCCACATTTACGTTCTCCCTGTGACCTGCATGGGTTTTCCTCCGAGATCTCCAGTTTCCTCCCACACTCCAAAGACGTACAGGTTTGTAGGCTAATTGTAAATTGTCCCTGGTGTGTGTAGGCTTGTGTTATAGCCCTGTCCCACAGTACAAGTTCATTCAAGAGTTCTCCTGAGTTTGCCGATTCGAACTCGGAGATTTACGGTAATGGCCGCTCGTAAAAATGTCCACGAGACATGTTGAAGAAAAATCTTGACGAGTCTTCCCGAGCTTACCGCGTTTCCCAAGTACCTGCCGTTAGCGTTATGAGCCGCTAAGAGACGTCCCCGAGCACCGACGTACCCGCTACGTACATTCTACGTGCTTCCACGAGTTTGATTTTTTAAAAACTCGGGAGAGTTCTTGAATGAACTCGTACAGTGGGACAGGGCTTTTAGTGTGCGGGGATCGCTGGTCGGTGCGGACTCGGTGGGCTGAAGGGCCGGTTTCCGCGCTGTATCTCTAAACTAAATGAATAAACTAAACCAATGGATTAACATATCAGGCAGGACCATTGTACAGACATGATATTTGGGGAACTCATCTGTTACGATGCTCAACATGTGAGAACTGAACGGTGCCCACATGTACTTTCAAGTCCATAATTGGGACATTTAAGCCATGGCCAGGGGTTGGCACCCTGCTATTGATCTCCCCAGACCAGAGATGGCTCACGAGGGGAATAGATAGGGTGAAGGAAGAAAGTATTTTACTCGGGGTAGGGGAATCAAGATCTGGAGGGGATGTTGAAGGTGAGAAGGGCAAGATCGAATAAGAACCAGAGGGCAACTCTTTCACAAAGAGAGTGGTGGGTATATGGAACGAGCTGCCAGATGGGGTATTTGGGGACTAGACATGTACTATAACAGTATTTAAAAAACACTTGACAGCAACATGGATAGGAAAGGTTTAGCGAGATATAGGACACATTGCAGGGAATGGGACTAGTGTAGATGGGGCATGTGGGTCGGCACGGACAAGTTGGGCGAAGGGCTTGTTTCCGTGCTGTGTGACTCTCTGGCTGTGCCCACATCATACAACACTGCAAAATCCCAGGACATGGGTGAAAAATACGTGGTGTTACTTTCTTTTTACGACTGCTCTTTGAGATTTCTTAATCAGCCTAAAGTAATCACCGTCAATTTCAATCATTAAGTGTTTCCTTTATTAGTTCGGAAGTGCAGCCTCAAAATACGTTTCAGTGCCAACTAGTGTAGAGTGTGATGATGTTTGAGAGGTAACCTGGCAGAGGGAGTTCCAGGCTCTGAACAACATTGGATTCATCATCTGGACCTTCCCATCACCACGCTACCATGCTGTAAATTATATTCTGTATCTTCCCCTTTACTCTATCTATTGAACTTGAGTTTGGCGGGATTGTATTTACGTATAGTATTATCAGATCTGTTTGAATAGTACACAAAACAAAGCTTTTCACTGTACCTCAGTTTACTGACAATAAACCTAAACCTATTGCATCAGAGAACATAGAACAGCACAGCACAAGAACAAACCCTTCAGCGCACAATGTCTGTGCCGAACATGATGCCAAGACCATCACTTACTACATGCACATAACCCATACTCATCCATGTCCATGTTCCTATCCAAAAGCCTTTTAAATGCCACTAATAGATCTGCTTCGACCACAACCTACGGCAGTGCGTTCCAGTCACTCATCATCCTCTGTCAAAAAACTTGCCCCACATGTCCTTCAAACATTGCCCTGTTACTGTAAAACTATGCCCCCTGGTTAAGGTTTAGAGATACAGCATGGAAACAGGCCTCTCGGCCCACTGGGTCCGCACCGACCAGCGATCCCCACACACTAACACTATTCTACACACACTAAAGTCAAATTTTTGTTAAATTTGTAACAAACTAATTAGCCTACAAACCTGTACATCTTTGGAGTGTGGGACAATAGACAATAGGTGCAGGAGTAGGCCATTCGGCCCTTCGAGCAGGCACCGCCATTCAATGTGATCATGGCTGATCATCCCCAATCAGTACCCCATTCCTGCCTTCTCTCCATATCCCCTGAGTCCGCTATCTTTAAGAGCCCTATCAAGATCTCTCTTGAAAGTATCCAGAGAACCGGCCTCTACCGCCGTTTGTGTTAAAAAGTGTTTCCTCATCTCTGTTCTAAATGCCTTACCCCTTATTCTTAAACTGTGGCCCCTGGTTCTGGACTCCCCCTATATCGTGAACGGATTTCCTGCCTCTAGCGTGTCCAAACCCTTAATAATCATGTTTCAATGAGAACCCCTCTCATCCTTCTAAACTCCAGAGTATACAAGCCCAGCCGCTCCATTCTCTCAGCATATGACAGTCCCGCCATCCCGGGAATTAACCTTGTGAACCTACGCTGCACTCCCTCAATAGCAAGAATGTCCTTCCTCAAATTAGGGGACCAAAACTGCACACAATACTCCAGGTGTGGTCTCTCTAGGGGCCTGTACAACTGCAGAAGGACCTTTTTGCTCCTATACTCAACTCCTCTTGTTATGAAGGCCAACATGCCATTTGCTTTCTTCACTGCCTGCTGTACCTGCATGCTTACTTTCATTGACTGATGAACAAGGACCCCCAGGTCCCGTTGTATTTCCCCTTTTCCCAACTTGACGCCATTCGGATAATAATCTGCCACCAAAGTGGATAATCTTCTTCCTACCTCGCGTTGCAGAACCTTGCTTCCTCTTCTTACGACGTCGTTTGTGCCCACGTGCACAACTACTGCCGGCTGATCACCTTCTCTCTCGAGGATGTTCTGAATTTGGTTTGTGATATCTTAAACCCTGGCACCAGGGAGGCAACAGACCATCCGTGAGTCCTGCCTGCCGTCACAGAATCTGCTGTCCGCACCTCACCCACCACTATAGCTCTGCCCGACGTCGGTCTCGGCAGTTAAGTCTCATCGCTAGGATTGGAGCCACCGACCTGTTTGCTGCTCGGACTGGAAGTGTCATCTGCCCCGACAGCTCACCAAAGGGTGTACCTATTTCCATTGGCACAGCCACTGGGGTCTCCTGTCTCCATTTGCCTATCTTTGCCCTTCATGTATCCTTGGCGTGACAACCTCACTGTTGGTCTTGTCGAGGAAACTCGTTTTCCCGGATGGCCCCGAGGTCATCCAGCTGCTTCACCAGTTCCCTAACACGTTCCCTCAGGAGCTGCACCTGGACACAGTGTCGTTTCTAGAAGCACCAGCAGTGTCCCTGTCTTCCCACATCCTGCAGGAAACACACTGCTCCAACATGCCTGCCATTTCTTCAGAAGACAAAAGTCACAGTTTCAAACAAGTGTAGCCTCCTTGCTTCAGCTTCCTCGCCGAAGACTCTCGAGCCAAAGACTCGCACTTTTCTTGCAAGGCACTTCCCTCGACAAGGCCGTTCCCCGACAGGCCGCTCTCCTAGAGCAAACCTTGCTTATATTGGCTGAAGAAGGGTTTCAGCCCGAAACGTTGCCTATTTCCTTCGCTCCATAGATGCTGCCGCACCCGCTGAGTTTCTCCAGCATTTTTGTCTATCTTGGCTGATTAATTGCCTACTTCGCCAATTTACCAATTTGCAAATTAAATTAAAATCACAGTAAACACTTGAATCGGGCTTTTGGTGCGCTTTTTTAATCTTCTTTCCCTCTAACTCACCGACTTCCAGCCAATACTAGCTCTCGCTGCTTCTGGCTGCTATTTCTCTCCTACCTTCACGGTAAAGACCGCCCGGTGAAAACCAACTCAGGTCATGAGGAGACCGTACAAAGTCCGTGCAGACAGTACCCACAGTCAGGATCGAACCCGGGAAGCTGGCATTGTAAGGCAGCCACTCTACCGTTGCGCCACTGTGCTTCCCCTAGTATTTGTTCCTTTCATGATTTCCCTGCACTGCACGTGCCACCTCCAACATAACATTATAGACAGCACTGAATATTCCACTGAAGTATGATAGTGCTCCTTAATAAATTGTAAGCACCAAACCTTCTACATTCAATGGAAAATGGTTAAAACATCCTCAATTAATCTTCATTCAGGCAAACGGCGACAAGAAAATGAAATCATTTTCAGACGTATTTCAGAGCTTTTGCTTTGGAGGTCAATGAGGCTCAGCTGAAGTGCCTGTTCAGATCGAGTGTAATATTTGACTAAATCTCCCTTGGGTATCTTGTCAACAAAGAGCTGGTTGGCAAATTATTTGACAAGGAATCTTTCTAGACAGGGGACAAGAGGAGATAGACAGGGTTGATGGGTGGAGGAAAGTAATTAACCTTGAATCGACATTTGCTGTCCATGGCAAACAACCACTGCTTTGTTGTTTACAATGTGTGGGAGGGGGGGGGGTGGAAGACTGCACAAGGAGACGGGGGGGAGGGGGGGGGGACAAGATTGCACTAGGTGAAAGGGGTGGGCGGGGGGGGGGGGGTTGCTTCTTTAATGGTATGAGAAATATTCAATTTTATATTTTAAATGTCCCATGTGGAGCGAAAACAAGGTTGCAATTTGCTAGAAAATTACGTTTGATAGAATATTTTTTTGAATGAGTGTAGTCTTAAACAGTACAGAAATCACTGAGTCACCAGCATTTGAGTGTCCCAGATTGCCCCTCTCCTCTGCTCTTTCCCCATATATCTGAAATCTTCCCACTACTTAACCAATTTTCATGTGAAAGCAACTATCAAACCTCTCCAACAGTGCATTCTAGATCCCAGTTATGTGGATGTGGATAAGTTCCAGAGCTGTGCCTGCTCCTCCAGCCTCTGACTTTAGGTGGCTGACTATGGTCACTGGAAATAAATCCTCCATTTACTCTTCAAACCACCTAAGATTGCAAACACCTCAGTCAGATCTGCTCCTAATCTCCTGTCAGATATGCTACAGTTGGTTACATCAGGTGTAGGAAGAAGCCGCAGATGCTGGTTTAGACCGCATATATAGACATAAAATGCTGGAGTAACTCAGCGGGACAGGCAACATCTCTGGAGAGTTGGAATGGGTGACGTCTCAGGTCTGAAGGGTCTCGACCAGAAACGTCACTCATTCCTTCTCTCCAGAGATGCTGCCTGTCCCACTGAGTGGTTACGTCAGGTTGTGGGTTCAAGATGTATTTATTGTTCAGCACAAATAATAGACTGGTTTCCGTGCAGTGTTGTTCCATTGTTTTGTTTGGGAAATATGGCAATAAAATACTCTTGACTCTAGCTGAATTTGGCAGAGGAAGTGAATTTCAGTCGGGATATTAATTCACAGCCTCACTTGCACTCATACAAATTGCTACGGCACTTTATCTAAAGATGATTTAAATGTCAATTAATCACAAAATTCTGATAGTTATCAGGAGCTATTTATTGGTGAATTACATCTGGACAGCAAGTGCTTTGAGAAGTTCGCTGGTCATCAAAAGTGCTATCTAATAGGTTATAAGAAACATTACTTGGTTGATAGTATTGCTGTGTGAGTCAGCATAAACACAAAGGGCCAAATGGCCTACGGTCAGAAGGAAATGAGGATTCTTAAGGTGGATCTTTGAAGAATGGGCAGGATATGAGGTAATTTCAACCTTCTCATCAGCTTCCAATCTCTTATCTCAGATTAACATCATCTTCAACTCGATCTCGTTCAACTGCACCAATGGGCTGATAAAACACGGGTAAACCTTAGTCAAACCAGAACAGGACCTACGCAGTAAATGGTAGAGCCGTGGGGAGTGTTGTAGAACAGAAAGCTTGGGGTGCAGGTACATGAAAGTGGTGACATTGCTGGATAGGGTGGTGCCTGAACAAGAGTACGAAACATCGGTAGCATGCCCTGGTTTTGGAGCACTGGCTCTGTTCTCAAAGTACAGGATGTCATTTGTTTCCCTGTCACATTCAAAGATTTGCAAATACTCGAGTTTTTCCTGTTAAGACCTCTTTAAAACTGTACAACTTGTTTGTGCTTTTGGCAAGAGTTTAAATCTCCTCAGTCGGAGAATGAGAAAGCAAGAATTAGGAGAGGAAAACAAAGGCGAGATTGACGACTAGAAGTGTCGTGTGCAAAATAAATAGGCAACAAAACAAAGGCTAAGCAGCAAATATGGCCAGGAATGAATGGTTTAGCACATGATGAGTGTTTGACTGCACTGGGCCTGTACACGCTGGAGTTTAGAAGGTTGATGGGGGACCTCATTGAAACTTACAGAATAATGAAAGGCATAGATAGAGTGGATGTGCAAAGGATATTTCCACTTGTGGGAGAGTCTAGGACCAGAGGTCATAGCCTCAGAATTAAAGGGCGCTCTTTTAGAAAGGAGATGAGGAGGAATTTCTTTATTCAGTGGGTAGTTAATCTGTGGAATTCATTGCCACAGAGGGCTGTGGAGGCCAAATCAGTGGATATTTTTAAGGCAGAGATTGACAAATTCTTGATTAGAACAGGTGTCAAGGGTTATGGGGAAAAGGCAGGAAAATGGGATTAGGAGGCAGAGATCAGCCATGATTGATTGGCAGAGTAGTCTCGATGGGCCGAATGGCCTAATTCTATAACTTGTGAACGTGTGCAGAACAATGGTAAAAGTCAAAATTATAAAGGCATTATACCTAAAATGTGCATAACAATTTCAAAAGACTGCATGCATTAATAATGCAGCTGTCTAGAAGTTTGGTTAGGCCATATTTGGAGTATTGCGTACAGTTCTGGTCGCCCCATTACAAGAAAGATGTTGAGGCGCTGGAGAGGATGCAGGGGTTTACCAGAATGTTGCCTGGATTAGAGGGTTTCAGCTACTGGGAGAGATTGAATAAACTTAGATTGTTTTTCTTTGGAAAATCAGAGGTTGAAGGGAGACTAGATAGAAGTATATAAAATTATGAGGCATAGATAGGGTAGACAGTCAGAACCATTTTCCCAGGGTGGAAATGTGGAAGACTAGAGGGCATAGTTGAGTGGGGAAAAGTTTCATGGAGATGTCGGGGCAAGTTTTTTCTTACACAGAAAGTGGTGGGGGATGTGGAACACAGTGCCGGGAGTTGTGGTGGTGGAGGCAGACTCGACAGTGGCGTTAAAAGAGGATATGGATCATATACAGGCAGATGAGATCAGTTTATCTTGCCATCATGTTCGGCACAAACATTATGGGCCGAATGGCCTGCTCCTGTGCTGTGCCGTTCTATGAATTAACAACACTAATAATTGTAAATGTATTTGATGTAATTGCCTTTATAGAAACATGGTTTAAGGGTGAACAAGCAGGGATCGAAGGCATTTGAAACTTAGATGGGAAACCTAAAAAGTGCATGGGATAAGATGCCAACAAGGGGAGCCATTGGAACAGAAAGTGGAAACAATATTATGGATCATGGTGTGAAGTTATGTTGGGTGAAGCAAAGCAGGAGTTGGCACAGATTGGATTATTTTTAATAGGGTATAAATGCTGAGTGATGTAGGGCAGGGCATAAATAAAGAAACTCAAAGTCCAATGATGCTGCGATCACAGTGACTTTAATTTAATAATATAGTAGATAAACTCTTGGTATGTATAGGAGATGGGTTTACAGATAAGTATATTGAAGAACCAATCGGGGAACAAACTATTTTAGACACAAAAAGCTGGAGTAACTCAGCGTGACAGGCAGCATCTCTGGAGAGAAGGAATGGGCGACGTTTCAGGAAGAGACCTAGCTTCAGACCCATACTCCATTCCTTCTCTCCAGAGATGGTGCCTGTCCCACTGAGTTACTCCAGCTTTTTGTGTCTATGTTCGGTCTAAACCAGCATCTGCAGTTCCTTCCTAAAAAAAACTATTTTTTGATCTGATACTGCTCAATTAAGCAGAGTTACTAAATAATCTAGTTATAAAAGAGTTACAATAATAGGACAAGTGTAGTTCAAGACACTAGTTTTCAAAGGAAATTAAAGTATGAGGGGACAAGTTTAGTGGGTTAAATTGGAAAAGTACATTAAAGGGAATGTTATAATGGAATAATAGGCAGTGGCGCAGTAGGTAGTGCCGTTGTCTTACAGCACCAGAGACGGTGGTTCAATTCTGACCTCGGTGCTGTCTGTGCGAAGTTTGCACGTTCTCCCGGGGACTGTGTGGGTTTCCCCCGGGTGCTCCGGTTTCCTCCCACATCCCAAAGATGCGCGGGTTTGTAGGTTAATTGATCTCGGGTGTAGATGAGGAAGTGTGATAACAGGACTAGTTTGAACGGTTGATTGGTGGTTGATGTGGACTTGGTGGGACACAGGATCTGTTGCCATGCTGTATCTCTAAACTAAACAAATGATTTACAATACACTCCACTAAGTTACAAAAACAGAATAAGTGGCCCGATAAAGGAAATTAAAGGTCATATTACATTTAAGGAGAAAAATCAGCAATTTACCAGAAAACTCAGTCAGCCCAAAGATTGGTAGTATTTAGATTATTGCAAAGAATGGCCAAGAATTAAAAAAGGGAAAACAGTTTTAACAGAGTAAACTAACAAGGAACATAACAATAAAGTTCTATGGGTGTAGAACAACCGGAGGGGGTGCTGCCTCTACCTACAGCCTCTACCTACAGCCTGTCTGTTAATTCAATCTTTTTTTAATTTTTAGTTAGTCTAAAGTTTTGTGTTGGGGGAAACTTTAACTTTTCCATGTGGGGGTGGGGGGCAGGGTAAGGGGGAAACCGTTTCCCAGTCTCTTCCTGGCGGGGACGCGACTATTTCTCCGAGTCGCGTCCTCGCCCCCCACCTCGCGGCCTACCAGCTGGATCGGAGCGGCCTTTCCTGCCGGGGACCGGGAACCGGACCGGGGCTGCTAAAGCGGCGGCGCAGCGCTGGAGTCACCGCGGAGCGGGCGATGCCTACCTGGGTCGCCGTTTGGAGCTCCGGAGCGTTGGGCCGCTGCTCCAACATCGTGGAGCTCTGGTACGGAGAGTTTCCAACGCGGGCGGCGCTGAACAACATCGTGGAGTCCTGGGGCGCCTTGCAGAGGGCCTACAGCAGCAGTCTCCACCCGGCGCGGCCTGCGGACTTTGGAAGCCGCCGACTCCGGTAGGAGGGGGCCGACTCTGGTGTCCACGCCGCTGAGGACATCCCGCAGCCCCGACGTCGGATTGTATCACCCCGGCGAGTGGTCCTGGACATTGGGCCGCCCGTAGCTGCAACTGCGGAGGGCTTGGGGAGGCCCTGACCACGAGGAACAGTGGAGGAAGAGACTGACTTTGGTGCCTTCCCACATAGTGGGAAACTTTGATTCTGCTGTGTGGGGATGTTTTATGTCAAATTCTATAGTGTGTGTTCTTTATACCCTTTCTGGCTTAATCCCTCCCTTCACCACCTCCAGTTTAAATTCCAGTTGGAATATTTTGGAGGACCAAGTACCAAGGTGTGCAAACAGGGCCAGGATGGGAACATTGGGCCCCTCACAGTCAGAAACATATATATATGGAGAATAAAAACACGGATGAGGAATCAAACAAATACTTTATTTCGGGTGAAGCAAAGCTTTATGTTGATCTGCACTGGACACCAGGCATCATTGGAGGACCAAGGATGCGAGATTAGTAAATATTTGTAAAATACTGCAAGGATGTCAATGATCCTGAAAGCTGACAAATTCCCCAAAGACTGAGGGTCTGCATCCCAGAATTTTGAAAAAGTTGGCTTTGGAGAGAATTAATATTCCTGCTTTCACTTCACAAAATTCAACAGATTCTGAAATAGATCCCGCAGATTGCAACGTGGTGTTTATGATTGTACCATTTTGGAAGAGAGAAATCATTGAACTGTTGAAATAAGGAACTGCATGAGCTGGCTTACAAAAAAAGGCACAAAGTGCTGGAGTAACTCAGTGGGCAGGCAGCATCCCTGGAGATCATGGATAGGTGATGTTTCGGGTCGGGACATTTCTTCAGACTGATCGTAGGGGGGGGGGGGGGGGTGGGTGGAGTAAGCTGGAAGAGAAGAGCAGGCAGAAAAAAGCCTGGCAGGTTACAGAGTGACGGGGGGGGGGGGGGGCGCTTGATAAGCATATGGTTGGACAAAGGCCCAAGATGAAAAGGCAGTTGGTGTAAGACAAAAAGATTGAAAAGTTACACATTTTGAAGCTAGAGGATGGAATGCAAGAGAAAGGGAAGGGAGAGAAGAGAAATAGGTGCAAGTCCAGGTGGGACAGTCCATGTGGGGCACATCGGGAGGAGGGCGGAGTTCCCTAAAATTGGAGAATTCAATCTTCATTCAATCTTAGGTTGTAAGCTAACTAAGTGGAATATGAGGTACAGTTGCTCCAGTGTGGCTGTGGCCTCACTCTGGCAATGGGGGAAGACCAGGACAAAAAAGTCAGAAAGGAATGCGAGGGGGAGTTAAAATGGTTAGCAACCAGGAGATCCTGTAGACTTTGGCGGACCAAGTGCAAGTGTTTAGTGAAACAGTCGCTAAGTCTACGGTTGATCTTGCCGATGTACAGGAGGCTACATCGGGAACACTGGATGCAGTTGACGAGGATAGTGCAGGTGAAACTCGGTCTTAGCTGGAAGGACAGCTGGAATCCCGGGATGGTGTGAGGGACAGGTTCTGTCTTACCTGGAAAGACTGCTGAGGTCCCTGGAAGCAGTCCTGTCTCACCTGGATGGAGACGTGATGGATGATGAACTGTTCATCTGTTATCTGTAGTAGGGAATCTATAAAGAACACAATGTCAAGACACTTAGAAAATAATATGATTGAAGAGAGTCCACATGGAAAATGATGTTTGACTGAGGTATTGGTGGAAGCATCCAATGAAGTAGATGAGGTGGAATTAGTGGTATGTCTAGTATTTTGGAATGCTGTTAATAAAGTCCCTCAAAGGATTTTTGACTAAGAATATAGCTAAAAAAAAATGGGAAGAATATACCTCGATTAATTGAAAATAAAGGAATAATTTAGATATTGCCAATATATGTCAATATTCTTCAGTCTGAAGAATGGTCTTGATCCGAAACATCACCCATTCCTTCTCTCCAGTGATGCTGCCTGCATCACATTTTGTGTCTATCGTCAATACATGACTGGTGGGGTATCCAGGGATTGGTGCTGGCCCCTCATTAGTTTTGCTCAGGGGATAAAATTAAATCTTTCCAAGTTCGCTGAGAACATGAAACTAGTGAGAATACATGTAGTTATTAGGATGCAAAGCGGCTCTCTGGGAATGTAGACAGGATGAGCGCGAGGTTAACAAAGTAGCAGACTGCCTCATCTTGTCTGCATCCCCCGACACCTCTTTGCATTCTCATGACGACTGATATGGAGGAGGTCTGGCCAAGTTCTGTGCCTTCCACCACAGTGATGAATGCTGTGGTGGATGTTTGTGTTACATTTTTATTGTGGTTGTGTGTTCTTTATTATTGTACTGCTGCTGACAACCCAAAATTCCACCGACCCTGGTTGTGTGGCAATAAATTCTATCAATCAATCAATTCTCATTTAATTTCATGTTATCATCCAACTCCAGGCACAAGAAGAGTTTTTTTTTTAATGGTAAGAGGATGGTGGTCACAGTGATCTTGATGTTCTTGTACACAAGCCACTGACAGCCAACAAGCAGATACAGCAGGGTATAAGGAAAGCAAGTGTTATGGTGGCCTTTATTACCCAAGGGTTTCAGAGGAGTAGAAATGTCTTATTACAATATATTGGACTTGATGAGCCCATGCCTGATGTATTGTGCATACGTTTGGTCTCTTTATCTAAACATAAAATAGTTGCAGAGGGAATAATTCACTAGACTGCTTCCTAGGGTGGCAGGTCTGTCATATTTGGAGTGATTGAGGAAGATTGGCTTCTATTCCCCAACATTGGCACGAATAAGAGGTGATGACTGAAATATACAAAATTCAATTAAGGCTGAGTAGGGTGGATGTAGATATAGTTTCCCTGGAGCAAAGTGTCTATAAATAAGTAGTCGTCCTAAGAGAAGGAGTGTGTCACTATAGGACCAACCTAGGGGGAGGTTTCTTCATTCAAGGGTGGTTAGGAAATCTCTACATCAAGGTCTGTAAACACCCAGCCATTGATTGCATTCATTCAACCCAGTGACTGAAGGATTTCTGAATATTAATTGAACCAAGAGCTGTGGGAAGAGGACAGACCAACATCAGAGGTGAGACATCAGCCGTGAAATTGTTGAATTACTTGTTGGAGGGGAAAAGAACAAATGCTCACACCTACTCTGACTTTAAAAAAATGTTTTAAGTTTGATTCTTTTGTCTTAATAAACCATTCCTTCACACATTTCTGTATTGACAGTGTGAAGGAATGCTTCATTACAAAATGATACGATTTAAGAATGGAAATTGATATTCGACAGAGGCGTTGGAGTTTTGAGGCTGTATCGAGTAGAGTAGATGAGGTAGAATTAATGTTATTTCCAGTATTTTGGAATGCTTTTGATTAAGTCCCTTACAGCTTGACTTTGCTCACTTGATGTGTTATTAGCTTCCTAACTTTGAAACTATATAAACACACATCCTTATGTTTCTATGATTAAATGTGACTGGAACAAATTTGTGTGTTTTAACAATGACAATGCACAGATTGGTTAAAATAGCTAAATAAAACTTTAATAAGTCTAGTTGCAAATGTACATAAATTGCACAGCCACATATTTTAACACAAACAACTTTTCTGTACATTATTACAGGTTAAGTAAGCTGAAGTGAATCCAGCAAATACTTTAAACATACTTACAAAAGTGTAAGGATATAAAACGTACAACAGCTTTCTAGGGACAAGTATCAGTGGGCACCAGTCACTTGGAGTCAGGGCCTTTCCCACACAACACGGAGCACAGAGGAAAGGTCCTGGTTTGTCCACAGCCAATGAAGCCCTATGGCCACACATCTCACCACAGGACAATCACAAGTTTAATTTAGATCCTCCAAAATCAGTGATGAAAACAATGTCACAGAGCTTTTAGGTTCAATTGCTAAAGTAAGAAAAGTACTTATTGTAACATCTTCATGTATATTTTTCCATTCCAATATTGTGTGCAGAGCCAATATCACAACGCTCTAGTCCAATAAACCGGCGGGCTGCCGTGGGATGTTTACGATTGTCAATAACTTGCACACACACACATCTGCCACTGGAAGCACAATATGCACAATCTTTGGGACAATGCTCTGCTTGAGAAGGTTAAACAGCATCATCTTTTTAGGAAAGTGTTTTTGTCCAAGACACAAAAGTGCTACTCAGGAGCTCTTTCAGTCTCCACTACAGCAGATGGCACAAGTTTTTAAATTAGTCCAATATTCTTGGAAGAATTAAACTTGGTCTTTAATTATATTAGCTTTGGGCTTGAGCAGAATAATAAAATACTGAAGCAAATTGTTTTTAAAGATACTATTCATAGTTTTGGAACACTGAGTAATAGGCAGTTTTAATATTAATTTACCAAACTTAAATACATTCAAATAAATGGTTTTTGATTTGTGGAAGCTCCCTGCAGGCAATGATGTACTCTGGGACTCTGCATATATTAATAAATCCCCAGTGGCTCCCTGATCCAACTCCTAAAGATAGCCTCAGGTAGACAACAAAAAACTGCATCATTAATGCAGAAATATTTCTAGTGTCATACGGCGCTGGAGATAATGCCAGTAGCAATCACAGCTTAAGATACACAAGTGATTCAGGGACCTCTGATGAACTCCAGAACTGAGGAGCAACCCTGCAGTCCCAGTAGACCTTGGCTTTTATCCCCCTACCATAAACTGAGAGAAATATTTTTTAAAAAACCAGTGGAATGACTTTGACAAAGAGAAATTATTTACGCTAGAAGACTTTCACAGTTTATAAAATAAATGAAAATAACATTAAGGTCACGATTTAATTCAAATGGTGAACACTGCTTCCTGTAGACCTACGGACTATCCTGCTTGCATTGAAAAAAAAAAAAAAATTATAAAACTTTTTGAACTGCAGTAAAAATGTATAAATCTACAAAGAAATAAAATATTTTTTAAGGCCGTTTTTCAAATTGTTATGCTTGGTGGATACCAGGCAGGTATAGACAGTGTGGTTTGGCAGTGCACTTAAAAAGTTCTCTTTTTCTTTCCCATCTCAGTTTTGCTAATGTCTTCCGCAGCAGGACATCAAATGCAGCCTCTGTGACCGGTAGCATTCCTTGGCGGGGCCTAACTCAGTACTGAGAACCAGTTTGTGATCCAAATCACTGGTGCAGTCGTGATACTTGTCATACACCAGTGCAGCTAAATACAAATGCAACTCAAGATGCTGCAAGTCTGAAAAGTCAGGAAATATAACAAATGGCCTGAAGAACCACAGAATCACAGATTGCAATCACACAGTGATTTTGTTTGCCTATATAAAGTGGTTTTAACTTGCCACCATTGGCTTTTTATCAGACATTTTAAACAACAAAAACAGCAGTTAAAGATGCAGTCACTGTGCTGGGGCTTTGAGACAAGCAGTACCAGAAATAGATGTTAACTATATACAGTCTACGCCGGATACATAGAGAGAGCTTTAACACAACACAGATGCAGAAACTGACTTGCACAGTTCAAAGTAAAATCGGGAAGGACGTTGTACTTTCATGTTTCTTTTATAAATGCCCGCATGAACACACATAGGTATAAATTTAGTAGAACTGTTAGTACAGTATATTTGCAAATATGTTTTTTTTTTTAAAATCAGGATTTTCTTTTGAAGCAGCAGTGGCGAAGTCCATGTTTCCATGGGAGCAGCAGGATATGGAGGGTAAGATGCTCCAAACCATCAGAAAACACTGGTGCACTTATGCAGAGAAGATCAGCTTATCAAGTCACACTGAACATAACCAAGATGATACACAGAGATTAAATGCATCCATTAGGTAGTGATTCACATACTTGCAATGAACATAAGCTTTCCAATTGCTTCTTTTGAACCTTACTCTGATTCATAGCAGTGCATTTCCGTTTTTTCCCCAATTGTGAGTCAATGGATCTTTTCACAGATAGATCCCACTGCGATCTGCATTCTCCCATCTCACTGTCGTAAGTTTAATGTAGTGGTTAAAAGTCCTTAAAGCATTATTCTCTAAAAACAGAAGATGGCTCCGCTGGGTCAGATGAGCTGAGTGGTATAATCTGGACAGAAGACTGTGCATGAATCGCCACTTTGCCATCAGCTGTTTAGAAAAGCATTTTCTTATAAAAAGTTTCAAAGTAGGAAAACTGTATTTCCCAAAAGGTAACATCGTGTGCATGGTAAAAGTGCAATCGAGGCATTGCTGGCAAACTGTCAACAGCAAGGGACAGATTATTCCTCTTACCTACCCAACAGGAATAGAAACAGCACAGGTAGGTCAAAATTAGAAAGTGGTACTCATCAGTAAATTTAGAAATAACAATGGGACCAAAGCACTTTTAATCTATAAAACTGGTCTACACTTCTGTCTGTATACTCAATTTTGATGTAAACAAAGCAACAATCACATTTTTCCACTTTCCAGGTTGACTTCAATGGCCCCAAGAAGTTGCAGGTACAAGCACTTAAAACAGAGTGGTTCAGGGGTTATCAAATAGAAGATGCACTGGAAAAATATTCTGAGAATTGCTTTTTGGTTGCAATTATTTCATTTCAAAATCACATTGCACACTCAGATCCAGCACCTACGCCTAGTTTAAGCAGATTCTATGGCACTCCAGTGCAAGATATTTGCTTGAAAACTTTCTAAGGCTCACTACTCTTGTTGTAACAACATGCTTCTCTTTAACATCAGGTAGTCACCTTAAATATACTTTTTATAAAAACACTAAGTTAATCACAAGATATTTGGATGAAAGTTTTCCCATTAGCTGTAACTGACGTCAGTGCTTTAGCACAGCCGGTGTTGAAAGCACTCGTGATACAGGATGACTCATTTCATACACACAGGGCAGCACATCAGCAGTTGCTGCTGTTCCTGAACTCTCCGTTTTCGGTGATCTGGAGCTTGGTGGGATTGGTGGGGGAGATGCCGTTCCTGCTCTGCATGCTGTAGCGTTCCTTCAGTTGCGTCAGTGCGGCCATTAAACGAGCGTTCGCAGCATCCAGGGAGACAATTCGTTTCTCCTGTGGAAAACAATAGCAGGGTAACCACATCAAATACCGTCCTTTCTTGAAACACCCCAACATTAAATCAATTTATAAATCTTTTCGCAACCTGACCTCTTTCCTATATTTAACATTTCAGGCCAAAGCTTCTCAATTAATTTATTTCTGATTATTTGTCCGTAAAAACCCCACCTCTGCAGCAATTTGAAAAATAAATAGATTAAGTTAATCCCGGTGGCATTTCCAAGGTCAAGCTCTGGAAGATGCCGTGCTGTTGCTTAGCATCCGCTCCCAAAGGCCTCGCTGCTTAAAGCAACAAACTGACTGAGAATTTCACCAATAACCCCCCCAAACTGCCGGGAAGGCCGGGGGCTGCATTGCCTTGTGGAGCTTCCAAAGCAGACGGACAGGAAACCAAGGCACATGTTACAAGAGGGAATACGTGACTGTGAGCTAAAACGCTGTGCAAGCTGCTGCCAAGTGTACTGGGATTCAGGGCCACAATGGCCTCAAAATCCTTGGTCTGTTACTAACTTTCTGCTTCGGCATACATGATGCATTTATATCTGCGCTTAAAAGATACACGGCATTAACATCAGGACAGACACAAAAAGGCTGGAGTAACTCAGCAGGTCAGGTAGCACCTCTGGAGAAAAGGAATAAGCCACGTTTTGGGTCGAGACCCTTCTGCAGATTGAGAGTCAGGGGAAAGGGGAACGAGAGATATAGGCGGTACTTAGGCAAATGAATGGAAGAAATGCAAAAAAGCAAGGATAATCAAGGACAAGGGTCCATTGTTGGCTGTGGGATAGGTGATAACGCTGTTACTCCAGCTTTTTGTGTCTACCTTTGGTTTAGACCTGCACCTGCAGTTCCTCCCTAAACATTAACATCAGGTTGTTTGTTCTGAGGTTAGGAAAGGTCAAAGTGCAAAATAATTCTTGATTGCATAAGGCAATGTCTTTTTCAGATAAAATACTCAAACTAAGGTCAGCATTGCACCTCATTCTTTGTATGTTGTCTAAAAATGACACACGTGTTTCTTTTCCTCCTTCCTTAGTTACAGTTCTCCTGACTAATGCATTCTGTCAAGAAGTGTTTTCCTTGATTCCACAATCACAGAATGGTTACTGCAAGGAAGGATGTCATTTGGAATATTGAGTCTATACAAGGACAAATTGATTGATCCCACACTCTCTGCCCAAGACCCTCCATATTGTGATACGGATAGATGCTGCTGCACCCGCTGAGTTTCCCCAGCAATTTTGTGTACCTTCGATATTCCAGCATCTGCAGTTCCCTTTTGAACCCTCCATATTCTCTTCATTCATACAATTCTGTTTTGAATGTTACAATTAGAGACCACCAGGTGGCGCCGTACGATGGCAGCCTCGCAAGCGGTCTGTCTCGTCCATTTCTTCTTTTGTTGTTTTTAGTCTGTTGGTGAATGTATGTTTTAGTGTATCTTTAGTTTTGTATTATGTGGGGGATGGGGGGGAAACTTTTTTAATCTCTTTCCTCTACGGAGATGCAACTTTTCCGTATCGTATCTCCGTCCGTGCTGTGACCTAACATCGAGGAGCTGGCGGCCTCTTGCTGGGGATCGACTTTGGGAGCTCCAACCGCGGGAGCCTGCGGACGTAACATCGTGGAGCTTGCGGTCCCTTGGTCAGGGACCGACTTCGGGAGCTCCAACCGCAGGAGCTTCGACCGCCCCAATCGTGGGAGCTTCGATCGCCCTGACTGCAGATGGTTCGACTGCCACGACCGCGGGAGAAAAGGAGGGAAGAAGATAATACGTTATTGCCTTCCATCACAGTGCGCTGTGGTGGATGTTCATGTTAATTTTTATGTAATTGTGTGTCTTGTTGCTTTTTTTGGTAAATCAAATTCCTTGCATGAATTTACATACTTGGCTACTAAATTAATTACAATACAATACAATTAAATCTGTCTCCATCACCACCCTTGGCAGCGCTTTCCAGATGAACCACTCACTATGTGAACAATTCTTCTCATGTTTGGTTCATTTGCCGATCTCCCATGACGTCCTCTGATTCTGAACTCCTCCATGAATGGTTACTGTTTCTCTTCCACTATATCTGATGGTACACTTAACCATTTTAATACCTTTGTGAGATCCTCTTGCTACCTTCATCAATTTCTCCTGCATTCTCTTTAAACTCTCAACAAGTTGTAGCCAAACCAGTGATTAATGACCACCAGGGGCGTTGCACGATTGGCAGCCCCGCCAACACTCTGTTTTTATGTATTTTTTTGTTATTTTTAGTACGTTTAAAAGGTTTGTGTAAATGTTCTCCGGTTTGTTTTATGTGGGGGGAGGGGGTCGGAGGAAACTTTTTTTCAGTCTCTTTTCCCTGCCGGAGATGCGATTGTTTTCCGGATCGTATCTCCGGTCGCTCTGCGGCCTAACATCGATGGAGCTGGAGGCCTCCTCGGACTGACTTTGAGCCCCACTATGTGACTTAACATTGGAGCCGATCCCTTGCCTGCGATCGCTCCAACCATGGCCTGTGGACTTTATATCGAGAGCTCGCAGTCTCGGGAAAGGCCGAGTCGGGAAGCTCCAACGACGCAGAGGATCGACAAGCCCCGATCCAGGGTCTGATCGCCTGCCGCGGGGGAGCTGATATCCCCGCTGCACGAGCTGTTCGCCCCGATGCGGAGGGCCCAAACTCCGCCAGCTATGGGAGTCTTGATCGTCCCGTCAACGGAAGGCTCGAGGCCCCCGACCGCAGGAGAACAAAGAAGGGAAGAGATTTAACTTTTTTTTTGCCTTCCATCACAGTGAGGAATGTGGAGGAGTCACTGTGGTGGATGTTCATGTTTAAATATATTTAGTGTGTTCCATTGCTTTTTATTTGTATGACTGACTTGGTAAATAAAATTCCTCGTATCTTGTAAAACATAATTGGCTAATAAAGTATTATTGTATTGTTCATGATTCCCCTGCACTTGAACTCCAGGCCCCTGTTTATAGAATCCTAGATTCTCATGGCTTTTTAATTAAAAAATAAAATGTGCTCAGCTACTTTCCTCAAACTTTACACATATACTTCGGATCTTCTTGAAAACGTTTATGAATTATGCCTTCTGGTTTATGTCACCGTTACTTGTTCTTCCTGCCAAAATGTAACAATTCACATTTCAACAGTCTCTCTATGTTCTCCTTAAACTCTGCCACTTTCTACCTAAAGGACAAATACACCACCAAGTTTGATCAAGTTATGGAAAATGTGCTCTACATAACAAGTCAAAATCATTCGTAAAGAAAGACAGTAATCCTATTGTTTAGGACTGGTGGCAGAACTGGGGAGGGGATGGAGAGGGAAAGTAAAGGCTATTTAAAGTTGGAGTTGGAGAAGTCAATGTTCATACCTCTGGGCATGATTGGATCCTGTTGTTTAGTTTGGAGAATTGAGTCCACACCAACCATTGATCATCCGTTCACACTAGGTCTGGCAGCTTACACCCCAGTGGTATGAATTGGACTTCTTCAATTTCAAGTAACCCTTGCTTTCCCTCTCTCTCCATCCCCTCCCCTTCCCAGTTCTCCGACCAGTCTTACTGTCTCTGACTACATTTTATCTCTGTTTGCTTTGTTGTTACCTTCTCCCAACTAACGATGATCTATTCTACCTTTTCCTTGATCTACATTCCCTTCATCCTGCTTTCACACCCAACACTTCCTTATCTATACATTTCCTTATCTATGTATCGCCCACTCCCCTGACATCAGTATGAAGAAGGATCTCGACCCGAACCATCACCAATCTCTTCTCTCCAGAGATGCAGCCTGTCCGGAGTTACTCCAGCATTTTGTGCCTATCTTCGGTTTAAACCAGCATCTGCAGTTCCTTCCTACACACTAGTTCCATGTTATCACACTTGTGCATCCGACACACTAGAGGCAATTTACTGAAGTCAATTAACCTACAAACCATCACGGGGAGAATATACAAATTCCACAGACAACACTCGTAATCAGGACCAAACCAGATCACTGGTGCAGTGGGGCAGCAGCTCAAACGCTGGTATTGTTTCCAGAACTTTCCACATTTGCTTTATCTGTGGTGAATAGCTTACCCCACACCCATTTTTGAACAATGGATTGCAATTGCAATTTTCCAGTTTCCTGGCACCATCCTTGAATCTCTGGATGCCTGGAAAATGATGCCCAGAGCCTCTGCAATTCCCTCCCATCCTTCCTTCCCACCATAAGGTGTGCGCATGAATACCAGGCAGTTTACATTCTTCACGTGGAGCTTTGTTGAGAGATACAACATGGAAATAGGTCTCTCCATCAACCGAGTCCTCGCTGACCATTAATCACCCGTTCACACTAGTTCTATGTTATCCCACTTTCTAATCCATTCCTTAAACATTAGGAGCAATTTCCAGAGGACAACTCGCCTACAATCCCACATGTCTTTGGGATGTGGGAGGAAACACACGCGGTCACGGGGAGAATATGCAAACTCCATAAAGACAGCACCTGAGGTCAGGATTCAACCCAGGACTCTTGCACCGTGAGGCAGCAGCTGTATCACTATGCGGAACTAACCTAATTTTAACGGAATTTAACTAAATTTTCACCCTTCTGGAACCTCACTTCCCATGTGACCCTTCAGCAGGTTCCTCAGTGAACACTGACACAAGTTCATCCATTCCCTCGTCTCCATTTATAAATTTCCTTTTTGCTCTCTGATTGGCCCCGCTTCACCAGTTGCAACCCTCGTCCTGTTCACATGCATACAGAATATTTTTGAACTTGTTTTTATTTTTATTGTCAGCATTGTCTCATGCTTCGTCTTTGCCTCACATTTTGTTTTTACTTTTGCTCTGAGCTTTCTGCAACCTGTCTGACTCTCAGTTATCAACCTGGCTGTTGTCATATGCTCCATTTTATTCAGAGGCTGCTGAGCGAAGCAGCAACTGGCTGTGGCTGAAGGGGAAGGACTCCAACTGGGCTGCACAATCACCAGCAAGAGGGGTAAAATGGAGGGGAGCGCACCTGGGACGCTAGGTGTTGCTGTTGAGCCCTCTGGAGGTGTCGTGGCCCTATCAACAAAACACCAAGGAAGGAGGGTGCCTACCTGATGACCCCAATGAAGTTTTTACCCCTACCCCCACTCAAGATAGTAAGAAGGTGCCAATTATAGTAGGGATTGTAATATCAAGTCCTATAAGCCCAACCCATCTCTCTGAACATCCATGGAGCTGTGGCTTTAACTTATCCAAACCACCGACTCTGTAAACGTCAAGCAGCTTTGGGAAAGTAACCAAAGACCACTCACAGCCCGGCCATTCACTCTTCTCCCCAGTCCCATCAGATAGACGATACAAAGACGTGAAATCATCCATCACCAGATTCAAGAACAGCTTCTTCCCCGCTGTTATCAGACTACTGAACAGGCTTCTCATGAGTTAAGGATGTAGTCTCGAGCTCTCAGTCTACTTTGTTGTGGCTCTTGCATTTTTTATTATGTGTACTTTTGTGGCCAGTCAGAATCTTTTTGCCAGGATGGAAAATTCAAATACTAGAGGGCATAGCTTTATGGTGAGAGGGCAAAGTTTAAAGGAGGTGTGCGGGGAAAGTTATTTTTCGACACAGAGGGATGCGAGTGCCTGGAACCCACTGCTGTGGGTGGCGGTGGAGGCAGATACAGTAGTTAAGAGACGTTTGGATGGGCACATGGGCATGCAGGAAATGGAGGGATATGAATCATGTGCAGGCAAATAAGGGATGTCAGCATCATGTTCAGCACATACATTGTGGACCGAAGGACCTATTATTGCACTGTACTGTTCTACATTCTACATGTAGAACACTATTCTACCCACTTTTTCCTTCGTGTTTGCACGACCCATGGTACTCATGTAGAATATGATTTGGCCAGAGAGCACGTAAATAAAAGATTTTCACTGTACACATGACAATAATTAACCAAAGATAGGTTCTTAAAGATAGCGGAGTCAGGGAATATGGGGAGATGGCAGGAACGTGGTACTGATTGGGGATGATCAGCCATGATCACATTGAATGGCGGTGCTGGCTCAAAGGGCCGAATGGTCTACTCCTGACCCTATTGTCTATACAAAAACTCAGAACTAAATGCTGCTTAGCTAGCGAGGTGCTCTGAGTGGTCTTCTGAACTTCTTGTGTGCAATATTTTGGTTGGCTGGCAGTCACCCATTCTCTCTCTTGCACACCCACATGAGCACAGAGTGAACACCTCATGAAATATGCTATGCATAATATAGTCTGTGGATGGACGGTGGTGGTGCCAGATGGGGGTCAAACCTCAATATTCAGAACTCGAGCTCCCACTGCTAATGACACCTGGGGCTGTCATGACCCTGGATAAGGGGAGTGCCCCGGAGCCCACACTGGGCTCAGAATATGGTTCAGCTGCCCTGCCCTGTCATGCCTATATGTGTTACATGAACTCAAGCAACACAGTATTGTAAAATACTTTCCTATTACATTACTCATTATCTCACCTACTTTAAGAAATTTCTTTATTTCCTCAGCTCTTTGTTTAAACCAAATGAAGGGTCCCAAAAACCCCATCATCTGTCCATTTCCCTCTATAGATGCTGCCTGACTACTGAATTCCTCCAGCTCTTTGCTTTTAGTTTGTTAAACTCATCGGGACTTTGTTTTCATGCTCTTTATAAACTCACTGCCAGTGCCACCAATAGCTACCACAGAAACCTGCAAGAATAGATCTACTACCTACTGCTACTGCACACACAAAACACAAAGTCTTTTTTAAACAGAGACTCAATATTCAGTCCTAAAGTTTTTAAACAAGACAAAAGTTTTGCAGATTAATTTGAAACCATGAATAATTTATATTTAGAGATAATTTCTTCTAATTAACTGAAGTAATTGCATCTTACATGGAGAATTGTTGCAATCCAACTGAATAAATGCAGGGAGTTTTGGACTGGCGTGGAAGGAAATGAAATGGAATAGAATTAGAGAGTCAGCCTGCATTGCTTCTGGAAGCTCAGGGAGCTGCTTTAGAGCAAGGTAACTATTCAAGAGCAGATAAATGTTCTGTTCTGTGTGTGGGAGATGGTGCCAAGAATAAATCATGGAATCTGACATCGAGGATGAAGTAATGAAATAACTGAAGGGCTGAAGATAGTAAGCTGATTTATAACCATGCTTACAGGTCATGGGGACAATACATGGCCAGATTTATGGACTTTCAGTGGCTTCCTAAATAAGACACAATTTCATTATAATGCACCTCAGGGCTAGGGAACATTATATGAAAGTATTAATTCTGAATACTTTTACCTACAACTCAGATTTCTTCTGAGTAATTTCCTCTTGCAGTATAATTTATTAGGCATACACTATAGCCCAAAGGTAACAAATGACTTCTGTTTTCTTTCTGCTGCAGACAAGCGCTATGAAGCTATCCCAATGAAATAGATGTTATCGTAGCAACACATATGTGACCCATCAGAACTGGTTTAAACTGATAGGGGCATTTCAAAATAGCAACTTGGAACAGGAATTGTTTTTCAAATGTTTATGAAGAGGATAAAGAGAAAAGGATATTCAAGTTCTGTTCTACTACAAAGCCGAGATCAGTGCGGGAAACCTAATAACCACTCAGGGTTATTTTGAGTTAAGGATTATGAATAGGATCTGAATTGGGTCTGAAGGAGGATCTTGACCCGAAACGTCACCCATTCCTTCTCTCCAGAGATGCTGCCTGTCCCGCTGAGCTACTCCTGCATTTCGTGTCGTCCATGAATAGCCTCTACTGATGCAGACTGAACTACTGATGTAGATGGACTCTTGGGTGGGGCACAGAGAAGAGAATTGTGATCTAAAATCACGGGGAATTGTTACCTAAAATTGGTGAATGCAATGGTCATACTGCCGGCTTTTAAAATAAAGATACAGCGTGGAAAAAGGCCCTTTGGCCCACTGAGTCTATGCCGACCAGCAATCCCCATACACTGGTTCTATCCTACAGATTAGGGACAATTTACAGAAGCCAATTAACGTATAAACCTGTACATCTTTGGAGTGTGCGTAGAAACCGGAGCACCCGGAGAAAACCCACATGGTCACAGGGAAAACGTTCAAACTCCGTACGGATAGCACCCGTAATCAGGAATGAAGCCAGGCTTCTGGCACTAAGGCAGCATCACCGTGCCGCACTGTGTACGTTGTAAGCTCCTCAAGTGTAATAAGAGGTACTGTTTCTCCAGTTTGCATGCGGCCTCACACTAGCAATGTAGGGAGTTAGGACAGAAAGGTCAGTGTGGGAATGGGAGTTAACATGATTAGCAACTGGGAGATCCAGCAGGCCTTAGTAGACCGAGCTAACAACCCAACTGTATCAACATTGAATTCTCCATATTTAGGTAACAACTCTCCCCCTTTTCCACCACCCCTCTATCTTCCCTGTGCCCCACCTGGTTGCATACCCAATTCTCCCACTATCTGCCCCCTTTCTCCTACCCCCTAGACCCCTCCACCTCCATCCCTTCCTCCAGCTTCACATTTCACTCCTCTTCTTTCCTTGTCTTTCACCCGTTTGTTTCACTTCATCTCTAGCCTTTGTCCACCCATCTGCCAATCAATACCTTCCTCACCACTATCCACCTGGTGCGGCATGGTGGCGCAGCAGTAGAGTTGCTGCCTCACAGCGCCAGAGACCCGAGTTCGATCCTAACTATGGGAGCAAAATGTACAGAATTGTACATTCTCCCTGTGACCTGCGTGGGTTTTCTCTGGTTTCCTCCCACACATCAAAGACATACAGGTTTGTAGGTTAATTGGCTTGGTATAATTGTAAATTGTTTCTAGTGTGTAAGATAATGTTAGTGTGCAGGGATTGCTGGTCGGCACGGGCTCAATGGGCCGAAGAGCCTGTTTCTGTGCAGTATCTCTGAACTAAACTATCAATTGCCAGGCGTTGACCCTCCCCCACTTCTGTTGAGTTGTAAGCTACCCAAGCATAATATGACGTTTATGCTGTCATCATTTCCCTGAATTCCCAGTTTGCGTGTACCTCCTCCACAATGGAGGAGGCCCAGGGCCACCTTGGGCTTCAATTCCCCCCCACGTCTTTCCCAGCTTTCTCCCTCCCCCCTTCTACAATCAGTCTGAAGAAGAGTACAGACACAAAACATCACCGACTCATGTCCTCCAGAGATGTTGCTTGGCCTGTTGGCTTACTCCAGCACTTTGTGTTCTTTTTGTAAACCAGCATCTGAATTCTTTGTTACTCCATAGGAACACCAACTCAGTCTCAAAATTGGTCATGCACAGTAAACTTGAGCTGTAGACTCAAGTCCCACTTAAAGAAAATCTTGGCTGCGATGGACATAATTCATTAAATGCACTGACTGAAGAACAAAGAAGTTCTTCATAGCAACGCTATCAATTAAAAACACATTCCTTTATTCCTTATTTTATTTCTATGCAAGCGGATCCAAATTGGCTGCAAAGTTTGCCAATAAAGTTCTGATTTGATTTCCAAGGTTGGCAGCTTATTCTTGAACATCCTGGGAATGTGAGTGACACAATATGATTGCAAGTTTGTCTTCAATTTTTGTTTCTTTGGGTCGCAGCATCAAATGTATTCACTAATTCTTGAATTCAGCATAAACGTTATCATTTCTCCCTCATGTGGATGTAGATCCACTTGCAGCGCAATGTTTATATTTCAATAGACAATAGGTGCACGAGGATGCCATTCGACCCTTCAAGCCAGCACCGCAATTTATTGTGATCATGGCTGATCATCCCTGATCATCATGCATTGTTAGTGAGTAACCCCAACAACACACACTCTATCTACACATCATGCTGCCACGGAAAAGCAGCCAACATAATCCCAACAGTCATTCCTTCTCCCTGCACCCATTAGGCAGAAGGTACAGAAGCTTGAAAGCGCGCACCACCAGACTCAGGAACAGCTTCTTCCCCTCTGTCATCAGCCTCCTGAACAGCTCTTCCATAAGCCAGAGTACTGTCCGATTCACTCTGCACATTGGACTTTGTCTCTAGAACTGGTGCGCTACAATGCTGAGAACTATATTCTGCACTCTGTATCTTCCCCTTTGCTCTGCCTATTGTACTTGAGTTTGACTTGAATGTATTTATGTATAGTATTATCTGATCTGATTGGATAGCATGTAAAACAAAGCTTTTCACTGTACACTTGACTATAAACCTGAACCTTTGAACTAAAATTATGTCATATCAAAGAAAACAGGTGCTAACCTGGGCTTCAATGATCTTCTGCTTGGAGTCTACTGCCGCCTGCATCTCTGCGTGATCTTTCTTCAGCTCATCTTCCACAGCCATTAATCTAGAAGGAGAAACAGCACGAGTAACAGCAGGGTCAAATGGACTTAAACGTTCAGTCAACCCCATGGTGATTGCTCACAGTTGCTGATCAGCTGTATTCTATTACATTGAGGCAATCAGATTCTAAGGCAGGTTATCCATCCTTGACACTCGATCATCCTGTAGCAATTGTTTTGAAACACATTATTGCTTCAATTGTGGAGGGTAGGCCCAAGTAGAGTGCAGTAGCACCAAAATATTTTGCAGGTGAAGAGTCATACTGGATACTGTTTCACAGTTGCATAGGTCCCTCAGTACATTGCACACATGGACATAGTTCCAATGCTGCTAATGTTTATGCACACATTAAGTCCAAAATGGCTTCACCCTGAATTCACACATTCCTACTTCAAAGAGTACCTTTACCCTGCTAATCTACAGTTGATGGAGTTGGAAGTAAAGCATTAGATCATCTGTTGGACAATAAGCTAACTAACAGAAAATAGTCTGTCCTTTTCCTTTCTTCCATAAACGCTGCCAGACCTGCTGAGTTCCGTCAGTTTCTTTGTTCAAGATTCCGGCATTTGCAGTCTCTTGTGTCTCCATTTAACAGAAAGCAGAGTGGACATAAATAGGTCATTCTCAGGTTAGCAAGCTGTAATTAAATAAGTGCCACAGGGATCAGTACTTCAACCTTAATTCTTTACAATCTAGATAAAGGGGCCAAATTCATTGCAGCGGAGTTTACTCATGGTACAAAAATAGATGGAAAGCAAGCTGTGAGTGGCACATAAGAGTCTGCAAGGGGATCAAAACAGGTTGAGCAAGTGGACACAAGCAAAGATCTTAGAGCAGAGCTCTGCTCTAAGATCTTTGGACACAAGCTTGGCAGAGGTGGTATAACGGGGAGTGTGGGTAAAGAGGGAATCTTCTCTGCTATTAATATAAAGCCGAATATTGTTTAAAGAAAGCTTCAGAAGGCTGCTAAACACAGAGCTTGGGATGCCAATAGGAAAGGGAAACAAGTGACAGCAAGAGGCACCGCAAGCAATGATGTAGGTAGATAGAATCTTTGCTGCAATTAAATATGAAAGCACACAAGCATCGCAACAGCAGGGCGGCATAGTGGTAGAGATGTTGCCTTACAGTGCCAGAGACCCGGTTTCAATCCTGAATACGGCTGCTGTCTGTACGGAGTTTGTACGGAGTTTGTACGTTCTCCCCGTGACCTGTGCGGGTTTTCTCCGGGATCTCCGGTTGTTTCCTCCCACATTCCAAAGTGTACAGGTTTGTCAGTTAATTGGCTTGGTATAATTGTAATTTGCCACCAGTGTGTGCAGAATAGTGTTAGTGTGTGGAGATCGCTGGTCAGCGCGGAATTGGTGGGCCGAAGGGCCTGTTTCTGCGCTCTATCCCTAAACTAAACAGTACAGGATGGCGGTGAGTCCACATCCGTGCTACAGTACGGTATACTGTTTTCACCATCTTATTTAAGGAGCAATATTCTGTTATTGGAGGCTGTTCAAATAAGGTTCATCAGATTAATTCCCGAGACTAAAGGGCTTGTTTTTCGAAGATCAGTTGAAAAGGTTGTGCCTATAGATATTGGAGTTTATAATAATGAAAGGTGATCTCACTAAAAAATATAAGATGCTGAGCGGGGCTTGACAGCATAGATACTGAAGATCCTTCCCCTTGTAGGGGATCCTGAAACAAGGCACATCGCTGTCGACTAAATAATAATAATAATAATAATGGATGGGATTTAGATGATTAAAGGGGCCAGCTAAGTTGTAGAGGCAGCGACATTAAATATGTTTAAGACCTAATTAGATTTTTGGAATACAAGGAAATCATGAGATATGGGAATTGGGCAGGCAAATGTAGTTGAGACTAAAATGAAATCAGCCAGTAATCCTTACATTATTAGATACAAATCCCTGCCTCTTCCATGGTGATCTCCCCACAGCGTGGAAAGGAACTTGCCCATTCTGTTTAAAATCAGGATCAATCAGCAAGGTAGCTGTCTACTTTAATCTACCCCACATTGATTTAAATAATAGGCGTAGATTGGCACCCTCCATTCACAAATATAAAGCAGCAAGGAGATGACTTAAACCCTTCCACCCAATGTGTGCTCACAATCAATAAAAACGAGTTGCCTAGTAAGTTACCAGATGCATGTCCTTGCGTCCTATTTATTCTGAAAAGGAGCAGAATAGACAGCTTGCAACCAATTTACACAGCTGGGAGTATTCAGCTAATCTTCCAACTTCTCAAATTCATTGGGCATGATATAGACTCAGTCAGATGGAGGTTATTTGTCTGTTGTGGCATTCACAGAGCACGTCTTGAAATGTTTTAGGCCAACATGAAATTAGCAAGATTTGCAATCCCAGGGAAAGATTTCCCCAATCGCTCAAGCGAATATTTTAATGTTAAAATAATGTAACAGCATGGAGGGATGCTTCAGTAATTGCTCTCAATGTCAACGTTAACAACAAATTCACAATTACACAATGTCTCCAAAGCTCCATTACAATACAAAATACAGATGGCCGGCTGCATACCTGCTGATAATGCCTTTCATCTGCACATCCTTGTCCTCTTGCTGTCTGCGGAGTCGTTCCTCACCCTCTTCCAGCCGGGCTTGATACTCCAGCACCATCTTTTGTGTTTGTTCATCTTGGTTCTTTAAATAAACCTCATATTCCTCCAGCCTCCTATTGGAAGCCCTCAGTTTATCCTGAAGTATGGCAATGTCCTGCTGATACTGACAGAGATAAAGGCAGTGAACTTAAAAGCGTTCATTATAAAAACAAAATTAATTAAAAATATTGCTGGAAAAGCAACATTTTCCCCATTTAAAAACAGGATCATTAATACCCCATAGATTTATGAACACTGTGGTCCATCATTATACATTAATATCAAGAAACAATTAAACTACAATGCAAATACTCCCAGTCTGCACTTTATTCCAAACTTGGGGAACCATCTTCAGCAGGGAAAATAATCGGGTTGAAGTTTTACATTTAAATGATGGTTTCATGCATTTTGTCGGCTTATGTTAAAAACTCTGGATTTAAACACGAATCTGGGAATTTATTTTTTAATTCAAACTGTGCTTAGAGCCTAAAAGGACAAATTCTCCCATGGGTTTGAAGGATTGAATCTTTGAGAGAAACCTGCCAGACCAAGCCCTTTCTGCATAGCAGTGAGTTGAGCAAGTACATTTAAAGCTATTAATCTGGAATTACTTTATAAATGCTGCTTTATTGCAAAGTTAGCCAGATTTGAGACTTCTAAAGTACTTAATTCCTCCTTGCTTTTGGGGATAACTTCAGCTCACCATATCAAACATGCTTAATGACCACCTCAGATCGAATTCTCAGTGTTTGTAATGAATACAAAATACATCATTCTCCCCTCCGGGTGAAACAGGCTGCGTGCATCCATTATGGTCACTGTTCAGATAAGAGCTGTGCAGCTGATAAAGTATTCACCTCAGCAGTCTGCCATTTAAGCAGAAGCAGCTGATGCAAGCTTTTTGAAACGATTGGCATTTGGAAAAAAAAAAGAAACCTGTATCTCTGTGGAGAGCTACCATTAAAGAGAGGCATCATCCTCTGTAACCATTTACCAAAAATATATAGACCTTAAATAGGCATTCAATTCCAAGAGCAATGCAAGTATCTAATCTCCAGCACAATCATAATGAGTGAATCAAAATTAAAAATCTGAGTGCCAGACACTAGTTTGAACATTTCTGAAGGTTTGTGGAAGTGCCGGAAGATTTATAAACCAATGTTTTCTGCAAGAAGGGTGAAGAATGAATTGACTGCAACAGACAGGGTCTGACTATTAACTTAAATGCATACAGCCAACCAGGAGGCACTGAGCAGCGTTATAAAGAACACCAAACCAAGATGTAAACCTCTGAAATTATAAAATTGTGCCTAGTGAGTGTGGGATAGCAAGGATCGGTGGTTGGCAAACACGGTGGGCTGAAGAGCCTGTTTAGTATCTCTAAGCTAAATTAAGATACAGCATGGAAACAGGCCCTTCGGCCCACTCAGTCCATGCCGATCAACGATCATTCGTTCACACTAGTTTTATGTTATCCCACTTTCTCATTCACTCCCTTCACATTAGGGAACGATTTACAGAGGCCAATCAACCTACCAACCCGTAAATCTTTGGGATGTGGTAGGAAAACCAGAGCACTTGGAGGAAACCCACGCGGTCAGAGGAAGAACATGCAAACTCCACACAGAGCAAACAATGATTGGTATATAAAGACTCTGTATCAAGATAAAATGACCACCGGGTGACTGCCTCGCCAATAGTCTGTCTGTCCTTTTCTTCTTCGTTGTTTTTTTAGTATGTGTTAAATGTATGTTTTTAGAGTTCTTTAGCTTGTTATACGTGGGGAGTGGGGGAGGGGGTTGAGGGAGACTTTTTAAATCCCTTACCTCGACGGAAATTCGATTTTTTCTCATATCGTATCTCCGTCCACACTACAGCCTAACATCGAGGAGTTGGAGGCCTTTGCTGCAGACCGATTTCGAGAGCTCCACCGTGGGAGCCTGCAGACTTACCATCGTGGAGCTCACGATCCCTTTATCAGGGAGCTCTGAGCTCTACCGCGGGTGTCTGCGGACTTTAACATCGTGGAGCCCGCGGTCTCTGGTTGGAGACCGACATCGGGAACTCCCAAACCGCAGGATCGTCCCTGGTTCGTCTGCCCCGACCGCGGGAGAAAAATGAGGGAAGAAGATTAGACTTCCATCACAGTGAGGAACGTGGGGAATCCACTGTGATGGATGTTTATGTTAACTTTTATGTAGTTGTGTGTCTTGTTGCTTTTTTTAGTATGGCTGCACGGTAATTCGCATATCACTGTACCTTAATTGGTACACGTGACAATAAAAGACCTTTGAAACCTTTGAAAAGAGGTCTACACAAATGGAGAGAAAAGTGTAAATGTGACCAACTGACAGATTCTGAAATACATCAGCAGGATTCAAGGAAAATATAAGATGCATAAAAGAAAAGAAAAATAGAATGGAAGAGATACATAACATTTTGTAAATATATTACGAATGTCAATAGGGAACAAAAATGGTTATGGGTAAGACTAAAATTAACAAGAAAACGGAATAGCTGATTATTGTGATTAATGAATAGATTTTATCTTTTTTCACAACAGAAGACAAAACATTAAATGAAGGAAGTTACTGAATTGTATATTACATTTGGTAATTTAGGAAGAAAATAAGGATTTGTATGGATAATTTTCCAGGAAGTAATAGTTTCCACTCAAGGTATTTGACGAAAGAAGAAAATTGCAGAGAAGTTAAGTTATAATTTTATTAAATTCTCTAGATTCAGGAATTGTACCTTTGGATTGGAAAATTGCAACCATCACTTCATTACTTGGGAGGGATGAAAGAAACCAAGCAAAGACTTTGTAGTTTAACATTGACTGTATGCAATGCCCCTGGAATTAGCAGAGGAAGAGCAGCAAGGATTTGTAAAAAGCCTCTTCATTAGTGGAAAGACTATGGACATCATATATTATCAATTTCCAAAATTGAATTTGATAATATTCCATAAAACAGATTAGCACAGAAGCAACCATATAGAATTGGAGGCAAATATGCAAGATGGATCAGTAATTGTTACGGAAGGACTGAAGTCAAATGTCAAAATAAACAGACTCTTTTTTGATTGGTGATGTTTTTCCCATAAAAATCCATTTTTAAGCCTTGTGGTTTTACTATATATAAATATGAGAGGACAGAGAGTGTGGTACACCAAGTTTTCTGGTGGAAACATTTCAAATTGTATTGATAGGACTAAGAGTTGTATGGCTGAGTTTCAATGTGGGAAAGTTTGAGATGCTTTATATTATAGAAAGGCAAATAAGTGGTATTATGGCACCAAATCAGCTAAAAAACAATTAAATCTTGGAGCAGACTTTAAGGGCTCAGTATCTGTCCTATTCCGAAGAGTGCACTGAGATAACAGTCAGGATCAGTTATGTCTACTCATCTATTCCAGGGTACTCCCTAGTTGACAAAGTCATCCATTCACTGTGCCTGGATTTTTTTATTAGGAAACGGCTCAGCCTATGTTGAGATCAGTCTCAGTGAGACCAGGGAGGGCGGATTCATCCCAGTGATGTTATGAAGTGATGTCCCTCTACTATAGCCTCAGTCCATCTGTACAGGATGACTACATTTAATGGAAACCCATAAACAATTTTCTTTTCCGTTTTCTAGCAAAAACAAAAGGCCTACATTGACCAGCAGTATTATATGATAGCACGAATATACACGTCCTTCTCAAGCAAGCAGAAATAGCAGCTTTTCTTCATTACATATTAAAGAATGTAATTCCATGTTACAATCTAATTCCCCGGTTGTTGGTCCCTGAAAAATTGATGAAGACCATACACAACATCATTAAACAGAATGGAATTTGAATCAGCCAATTTGAAATGACTGACTGTACTTAGTTTTGTTTCACATTTTTATTCATTTTCTATAGTAAGAGCAAAACAATGTATGACTTCAAATGATTAGATTGTCGTGTCATTAACCCAGAACACAATTTTGTTGGCCAAGACATTAAAATATCTAACATTGTATTTATTGCCAAAAGAAAAAGCAGCTATGTTGTACAAAAGATAAATAACCCTTCGAAAAGTGTTGGTATTGTGTCTGGTAATTATCATTACCTTCTCGATCTGGCTCAGCTCCTCTTTAGGTCTGCCATCGTCCCTGTGCTTGGAGCTTGGGTCCACCGACTCATCATCTATGAACTGCATGTTCATGTTCATCAGCCACGCTGCAGTGCGGTCCACAGAAGACAAGACGTTCGCAGGTGAGGGGGCCTAGAGAAGAGAGGTAAAGGTCAGCTTTGCGTCTGAGTTTCACACAAAGAAAGTCAAGCAGAGGAAGTAAAGGAATGCAGACAATGACTATGGTGCAGGACGACAAGAGTTTATAACTCTTATGTTACAGGAAAAAATATTTAAATCCAGATCTCCAGACTTTATTTTGCTTGACAATAAAACATTCTGCTGTTGAATTCCAGTAATTTACCTGTAAATACCACAATATTTCCAAAACAATTCACTGGAATGTTATTTTTTTAATATGAATACTTAACACATTTTTAAACATTCTATGCCATTCACATTTCCTAACGTTGTCAAGATGCGACACAATTAGCTTGCCCATCCTATTCCTGGGAATCTGTTCTTGGGCTTTGTGAGAGCTCAGTGAGAGCTCAGTGCCACAAGAAATGCAGCCACACATATACATCCTATTAGCTACCAAGCTGACTTCCTGAAATAATTAAATCAGTCTGTCTATATTCCATAAACTCGTTAAATAGAACTTGCTCTTCCGGTGTTGGCAACAGTTGCAAAATATGCAATGAAGTATGCATGTAAATATAAATGTAAAGAGGTGCAGAGGCAAACCACCAAGGGACCGTTCCACATCACTGATAACACAAAGGAGTCAGGCAGCGCTTGACAGCTGGCTTTCTTCATCATCCAAGGACCGTGATTTAAAGCAATGGATTTTTATGTCATGGCTGAGAAAGAGGTTTTCTTTCCACTTTACATCATGTTCCAGCAGGTCACAAAAACACAGTCATCTTACCTGTTACAGTAAAATGCCTTCACCCTGACTTCATAACAGCAAGCTGTGCCGCATCAGTAACACATTTCAATTTCTAATACAATCAACATACATTTTTTATAAGAGAGATAACACATTTAGAGAGTCAGAATCTTTTCCCCAGGATAAAAAAGTCAAATACTGGAGGGCATAGCTTTAAGGTGAGAGGGGCAAAGTTTAAAGGATATGTGCCGGGCATTTTGTTTTACATAGAGTGTTGTGAGTGCCTGGAACGCGCTGCAGGGGTGGTGGTTGAAGGAGATACAATAGTGGCATTTAAAGGACTTTTGGATAGGCACATGGATATGCAGGGATGCGAATTATGTGCAGGTAGAAAAGTGATGGTCTGGGCATCAAGTTCGGCACAGACATTGTGGGCCGAAGGGCCTGTTCCGTGCTGTACTGCACTATGTGATTCGCCGATTTGCACTCACAAGTGAATAAATTCTTTTCACTTCCATTCACTACAGCCAGCAGAGATTAGTGGCAATTTTTGTTGGCCTACACCGGTCCCCAACCAGGTTCTTCATATAAAACATTTCTTGTCACTGTGGCAATTGGTTGTAGCTAAAGCCCAGACCAAGAAAGGACTGTAGGTCTCCCCTCTTTAAGGATATAAATGAACCTTTAACAAGTTTTAATTACAACCCAGTAATTACAACTCCTCCTCACCATCCCCCCCCCACCAACTTCCACACCACCCCCTCCCCGATGGGTGAGTGGTGGAATATTGCGTTGGAGGAACGGGTTGCATTGGGGGACCAGGCCTCCCGTGTGATAGGGACCCAACGGGTCCCACTTGGTCTAATATATATATAGATGAATATTAATTTCTTTAACATCAATCCTTGCATCCCCACTCTCTTTTCTGCAATTTCTTATTATTTGATACCTGGCAAGACATGTATAAAATCGATGGGATTTGCCAAGTCAGTGAAACATGATTTCACTGATGTCAGGGTCATGAATATACTCTTCTTCCATGACAGAAACACCATCTTGTGTTAAAACTGTGTGTCCGCAATTCTGTATTTAGAATAATTTTATGTCAAAATATAAATGACCAAAGTTCACCATATTCCTTTTAAGGGAAGTGGCTCTTTTTAACATAAAAATTAAAAAAATACACACAACTGGTAATATTCTCATTGTTTAAATAACTGTTCACGCCTTCAATTAATTCCATTTAACAGTAAGGAATCGCACAACCTAACTGAAATGATCATTGATTGAAACTAGATGTAATGCAACACTGGCATTGGCACTTCTCCCCAAATGAGAAGCTAGAATGGGAGGTTTTTTAGGATGGAATGTACGGCCACATATACACATTGTCTAAAGAGAAATAATTGGCCTTTATTATATCACCAACTGGAAGGTACAGGAGAGTTAGTCTAGCATCCAAATTATATAAATATTTGTCCATTTTTAGTCATTGAAACAATATACAAAGCAGATTGCAGTTTAAAATGAAATATTCACATTTTTTCCCTTTGTGACTGAACAAAAATCCTAAAATTAAGAGGGCAATATTTATAAGGACTCTTGTTAAAATAAAATGAGGAAACAGCGGCTCTTTGTCAACAGCTATAAAATATATTTCTAGTTAGTTAGTCTAGTTTATTGTCACGTGTAGTGAAAAGCTTTTGTTATAAGTTACAAAATATTAAACAAACTTTATTACGCACATCAATAGAATGATCTTTTAATAAAAAGTCTGATCAAGACCATCTGTAGAAAATATTCAAGCCCTACAATTTCTTAATAGATTCATTTAAAAAATCTTTAAGATGTTAATGGCTGGAGTGCCAAACTGTTGTACACATTGTAAAGGGCACAAGTTACTTACAGACTGTTGTATTTATGTGGTGGCCAAAACACTGAGCTAGTAATTGCTGTAATATGGCACCAACCAATGTCATACATAGGCCACAATGAGCAGCTGAGCATTGAATGGAATGATGACAAGATGCAGTTTATGGTCTACTGGCAAGGAAAGTAATGAATGGTTAATCAACCATTTTCTCTCATGATAGTCTACATAGAAATATTTGTTTCTTTCTTTGGCACAGTAGTGACTCCAAACCACTTGTAGTTTTCACACAGGAGTCAGATACATTGGAAAGTTTCCTCACAGGAGGCATTGAAAACAGTAGGAATTGTAAATGGAGCCATACAGCACGGAAGCAGGC
This sequence comes from Amblyraja radiata, assembly GCF_010909765.2. Lineage (NCBI taxonomy): Eukaryota > Metazoa > Chordata > Chondrichthyes > Rajiformes > Rajidae > Amblyraja > Amblyraja radiata. The sequence continues at coordinate 26,450,953 of NC_045987.1, forward strand.
CCTTTGGCCCAACTCGCCGATGCCGGCCAAGATGGCCCAGCTAAACTAATCCCATTTGCTCGCATTTGGTTCATATCCCTCTAAATATTTTCTATCCATGTACCTGTCCAATGTAAAAGATAACCAGAAATTGCTATACATATTGAGAATGGATAGCCCCAGGGATAACAAAGATCAGGCATAATACCTCATGTCTGCTTCCTTCAACTTTAACATGATACCCTTTTTTAGTTTAGAGATACAGCATGGAGACAAGCCCTTTGGCCCACTAGGTCCATGCTGACCATTGGTCACCTGTTCACACTAGTTCTCTGTTCTCCATTTGCCTACCTCCTATGACTGTCTCGGACCTCAACCAACATCTTTAGTGTGCCGAGCATTGTTGGTCAAAATAAATTTGCAATGTACAAATGCTTCAATACCCAGGAAGAAGAAAATTGACTCCCTTTTCTGCATTTCCGAATTTCAAGAATTGTTCCTTGCGGACGGCTATCCAGTGACTTCTCCATCTTAAGATGGATAAGCTAATATGTTCAGAGAGCTGCAAGGAGGCTCATTAATGCTGAAAACTTACTGTAATGCAGCATTTATAAAGAAGTCATTTTCCTGAGGCTATGAATAATTCCTATATTCAAATTTAATAAATTCCATGGTAATTGCAGTCAGACCTCCTTTGTATTAATTCCTGGGATTCATCGTGTCAAAGCTTGCCCTCCCATATCAATTAGAGGGGAAATCCAGTCGATATATCACAATGAAATGTTTACTACAATGTGTTCGGAATTAAAAGGACTTTAATGTTAAAGGCAACATATTTCAATCTTTTATATTTGCAGATTAAAATATCATAGCAGAAACATATTCATAAAACCTTGAGAAACAGGAGCAAGATTCCGCCCATGAGATGTGGTCATTCAAGAAAATAATGGCAGATTCAACCTTGGATTCAACATCATTTTACTTCTCTCTCGATTGCCTTTGTGGCTTCAATGGCTTTTAATTTTTGCCTTCATTGTTTAATTACCCTGCGCCCACAGCCATGTTTCGTGGAGAAGTTCAGACTCTCAACTAGCCGGTAGGATCATTTCCAATCCATGTATGAAATGGGAAAGCCCTCACTGTGAAACTACGCTCCCAGTTGTATATACCTCCTCCGTCTCTCAGCGTCCAGCCTGACAGTCCTCCAAGCCACCTTATGTTTCAGTAGGATGACCTCTCTTGCTTGTATATACCAAAGAGTATAGTTACACGCTTTACCTTTCTGCATATCTGCATTAACCTCTATCTGCTTCTTATATTGGTATTGTTTGCCAGATTACTTACATTCTCAATCTTTATTTTTCCTCATCCTCAGTTGGCTTCTAGAATCCACAGCACTGTATGCCTTTACTTTTAATTCAATGTATCAACAAAAGCTTTCCTCTGTACCCTGGTACGCGTGACAATAAATTAAACTAAACTAATACCATCCTTTACTGTTGTAGTGGTGATAAAATTATTCAGAGATTACGGTAATTAAGGGAAACAATTATTTTCTCATTGCTAATTAATGGACAAAGTAGAGATGATCAGTGAAATGTATTAAACTACATATAGCAGCTACATGTTGAACAAATGTGACAGAAAGTTACCCAAAAAAGAGCTCACTTTCACATTTCCAGATATTTACTGTGTAATGTAAAGAGGCCAGGTCTTCTCTATAAATTGATGAGAGCGACGTTGGATTCCTATTCAGGAATGTATAGGCATGTTCCCTTCTATTAGTAATCACAAGGTGGATCTGTTAAATACTACAAAATGTGAGTATAGAAGTTGGGGGGGGGGGGGGGGGGGTTGGGGTTAAGGTTGCAGTTATATAAAATGTTGGTAAGGCCACATTTAGAGTATTGAGTTCAGTTTTGGGCACCATTTTATAGATTTGTCAAACAGGAAAGGGTGGATTTACAGGGATGTTACCAGGACTTGAAGGTCTCAGCTACAGGGAGAGGTTGACCAGGACTATTCCTTGGGGTGATCTTATAGAAGTGGACAAAATCATGAGAGGAATAGATCGGGTAAACGCACAGAGTCTCTTTCCAGAGTCCGGGAATCGAGAACCAGAGGACATCGATTTAAGGTAAGGGGGGAAAGATTTAATAGGAACCTAATGGGTAACTTTTTAACTCAAAGGTTGGTGTTATATGGAACGAGCTGCCAGAGGAAGTAGTTGAGGCAGGAACTATCGTAATATTTAAGAAACCATTAGACAGGTGCATGGATAGGTTTAGAAGGATATGGGTAAAACTCAGGCAGGTGGGACAAGTGTAGATGAGACATGTTGGTTGGTGTGGAAAAGTGGTGATGGGCCTGTTTCCGCACTGTATGAATCTATAAAAGCAATGACCCAACTTTTGCTATAAAACCATGGCAAAGAGTATCACTGCAAACAGACACACACCCATCATACAGGTTAAACTTGACAAGAATGTCTAACATCTATATACTGGTACAAAGAAAACCCAGAAGTTTCTATTAAATGCATTGTTCCACATCACAGTTGCCATACGTCAACAGACAAGGCCAACAAGCACCAGACACCGTAGCCCGAAGCTTTTACCACCATAGCCGGGGACTTCAACAAAGCCAACCTGAAAAAATCACTCCCAAACTACCACCAACATGTCGCCTGCAGCACCAGAGGATTAAACGACCACTGCTGTATGACCATCAAGGATGCCTATTGCTCTATCCCTCGCCCCCACTTCGGGAAATCCGACCATTCAGTGGTGCTGCTTCTTCCTGCATACAGGCAGCAACTGAAGAGCGCATCCCCAGAGTTGAGGACTGCACAGAGCTGGTCTGGGGTGGCCGAGGAACAACTCCAGGACTGCTTGGAGTCAGTAGATTGGGCAATGTTCAAGGACTCGGCAATGGACCTGAATGAATACGCCACAGTCGTTACAGACTTCATAAGGAAATGTGTGGAGGACTGTGTTCCTACAAAAACCTTCCGAATGTTTATAACCAGAAGCCTTGGATGAACCAGGAGATCCGCATTCTTCTGAAGACCAGACTCGAGGCATTCACGTCTGCCGAGGCAGAGGTCTATAAGAAGTCCAGATACGACCTTGCCAAGGCCTTCAAAAAGGCCAAAAGGGACCTCCGCTCAAAGCTGGTGGAATGGGCAGATGTTCGGCAACTGTGGCAGGGCTTGAATGCCATCACCTCTCTACAAGGCAAAACCAGGAGGCAGCTCAAGCGACGGCGAAGCATCACTCCCTGACGAGCTCAATGCATTTTACGCACGTTTTGATAGGGAGAACACTGATGTGCCTTCCCGAGCCCCCATACTCCCTGATGGTATTACAGTCACAGTCACAGAGGCCAACGTCAGAAGGTCCTTCAGGGGAGTGAACCCTCGGAAAGTGCCTGGACCTGATGGTATACCTAGTCGAGTTCTCAAAACCTGTGCAGACCAACTGGCTGGAGTTTTTGCAGATATTTTCAACCTCTCACTACTGAGGTCTGAGGTTCCCACCTGCTGTAAAAGGGCATCAATAATACCAGTGCCCAAGAAGAGTAAGGTGAAGTGCCTCAACGACTATTGACCAGTGTCACTAACGTATGTGGTGATGAAGTGCTTTGAGAGGTTGGTTATGGTGCATATCAACTCCTACCTTGACAAGAACCTCGACCCACTACAGTTTGCCTACCGTCACAACAGGTCAAAGGAGGATGCGATCTCACTGGCATTCCACTCTGCACTGGACCACTTGGACAATAAAAACTGTGACATCAGGCTGTGTTTTGTAGATTACAGCTCAGCGTTCAATCCCATCATCCCCTCCAAGCTGGTTACCAAGCTCTCGGAACTGGGTCTCTGCGGATCCATCTGCAAGTGGATCCTCAACTTCCTCATCCACGGACCACAGTCTGTTCGAATTGGCAGAAACACTCTCCCTCATTAACAATCAGTATGGGAGCACCTCAAGGCTGTGTGCTCAGCCCCCTGCTGTACTCACTCTATATCATGACTGTGTAGCCAGACACAGTGCGAACTCCATCTTCAAGTTCGCCGACGACACCACCGTTGTTGGACGAATTACAGATGGTGATAAGTCAGAGTATAGAAGTGAGATCAACCGACTGACCAAATGGTGCCAGCACAACAACCTGGCTCTCAATATCAGTAAAACCAATGAACTGATTATGGAATTTGGAAGATGAAGGATGAGGACCCACAATCCTGTTTATATCAACAGGACAATGATGGAGAGTTTAAAAACTTTTACGCTTCTTCCTTAAGTATAGATAGGTTCTGAACTTTAATTTACTTCCTGCGCAATTAAAATGTAATTTATATAAACAGGCAAGCAACTGCAGATGCTGGAAGTCTGAAACTATGTGCAAGTTAAAAATTATGTAAGATTATATTAATTCTCCTCATTCTGCTCTGCAGTCTGCATGTTTCTGTATGAATTTTACTCACCATAACCATATAATTAGATAAGATAGACACAAAGTACAGGAGTAACTCAGCGAGTCAGGGTCTGAAGAAGGGTCCCGACCTGAAACGTCACGCATCCTTTTTCTCCAGAGATGTTGCCTGACCCGCTGAATTACTCTAACACTTTGTGTCTATCTTTGGTATAAACCACCATGTGCAATTCTGTTTCTACATATCATTTGATAAACACAGCTCTAATACTAGCCCATTTAGAGAAATCATTATGATACTGCGATCCACCAAGTGTTGTATAAAGCTATTCCCTCACAACCTGAAGGTGCAATATTCAGTAGCTCTTCAAGGCTCTTATCTAATTAAACTGTAGAATCTTTAGATTAATATCATTATCTTTCTGGATCAAACATGGAATTAATAGAAATCTCCACTGGCATGCCTACAAAAAGACTCTGGGCATCTGTATGCAAGACGAATGATGAATGATATTCCTCTGTCACGCGGGAAAATCTTGACACACTAAAACTGATATTTCTGTTCTCAATAACCCTGAAAACCAAAGCATCAAGATTTAATCTTCCATGTAATGCCGATATTGCCCAATGGGTAATATACCATGAAGAAAGAACATTTATATTGAGTAGGACACCAAAAATAATTTATTCCCCGAAATACCCAAGAGTGCAACAATATGCAGGTGCACAAATGTGATATCTAATTAAATATTATAGTCTTTAGAATAAAAAAATAATTAGCTGAGGTTTGTTAATAATATTTTCAGTTAATAATTTGCGGCATCACTTCAGCTCGCACCTGTTTTTCTGCCATTCTTTCTTGCATTTGCATAAAATTAATTTGCAGGCCAGCTTTTATTTTGGAGGAATAGTGTGGGAATTATTTCCGTCACACAGTCGCTAATGAAACGTAACATAATTGTGAATTTGAAACCTATTATCAACACCAACCTCACCAAGAAATGCAACCTACCACCTAGCACAACTCAACACCACTCTCATCCATGTGCAGGAAGGAACTGCAGATGTTGGTTTAAACTGAAGATAGACACAAAATACTGGGGCAATTTAATGGGACAGGCAGTATCTCTGGAGAGAAGGAATGGGTGACGTTTTGGGTCGAGAACCTTCAATGTTTCAATCATACAACAGCTGCCTAGAATGCACTAATCCAAAGACCTGATACGATTCTCATTTAAATCTGCAGTTTTATTTTGGCTGGAAGCTTCCAGTCAGAGAGGAGATAACGTTTGCCTTGACCTTGAGGAGCTCAGCGCGCACAATACAAATTGAAGCTTTCATCATTTCTCTGATTGTGTTGAAAGCATCAGTGCAGTCTGTACCAGCTACATGCTGAGAAGGAGCAGGATAAAAGTGAAAGCAACTTCCGCGATGCCAGAAGAGATGCTTTCAATTTTGCAAAACAATAAGGGGTTTGCCAGCATCTCAGCTTCAAGGGCAATTAAGACAATAAATGCCAGCCTTGTATCACCCTGGGAAATAAAAGAATGGTGTTTACATTAGCATTTATAAACTTATTGGAGAACCACTATATAGTTAGTTGTATTTTAATTATGTAAGGAAATAATTTAGTGATTTCATAATGTTTCGAGCCTGAATTTCTCTATTTCAATTTTTGGTTAGAACAGGATGTTTCCTTCCCTCCAATTCTAATGAATGTTTGTAAAAACACTAGAGGGCCCTGGTGAGATCGCACCTGAAGAACTGTTGCGATCATCGAGGAAGATAGAGTAGCGATAGATGGAGTGGAGTGAAGATTCACCCGACAGGTTTGTGGTATGACGAGCCTGGTATTACAGAGACTGACTAAGCTTGATATCTTTTTTAGAGCTTAGAGTCACAAGAGGTCACTGCATTGAGACAAATAAAATATTTACAGAGCTTGACAGGGTAAATGTGAACACGATACTTCCCCTGGACAAGAAGTCTAGAACTATGGGTCACAGCCTCAAAATAACAAAAAAAAACCATTAGGACTGAAATGAGAAGGAACTTCTTTACTGTGAGGTTGGTAAATCTTTACAATGTCTCACCAAGAGAGCCATGGACTCTGAGTTATTGGTTGCATTCATTACAAAAATCTATATAGATTGATAGAATCAAGAGATGACCAGGATACAAAAAATATGGTGTTACGGGAGAAGAGCAGGCCAAATGCTTATTCCTGCTTCTATTTTTATATTTGGCAAAATTGATTGATTTGGTTTTCAAAAGCAGCCTACAGCTTTGCATCAATTTTTAGTCTCTATAAACATTATAAATTGAAACAGCAGCAGATTCCAATAATTGAAGAACATAATCAGGATACTTACTGTTGGACATCATATAACAGGTCTGTGATCAAGAGAGGTGCAGTGTCACAGCATTAGAGTTGCTGCCTCACAGCGCTAAAGACCCAGGTTCCATCCTGACCTCGGGTGCTATCCGTGTGGAGTTTGCACGTTCTCCCTGTGACTGCATGGGTTTCCTCCGAGTGCTCTAATTTCCTCACACATCCCAAAGACGTGCGGGTTTGTAAGTTAATTGGCCTCTGTAAATTGTCCCGCGTGTGTAGGAAGCGGATGAGAAAGTGACATAAAACTAGTGGTGATCGATGTTCGACGTGGACCCAGTGGGCCTGTTTCCATGCTGTATCTACAAACTAAACTAAAAACTAAGACGATGGCTATTCTTTTAAGGTACCAAATATCAGAAGCCGTTTTCAAACACTTGTGGCAAATATTTGCTGCAACACTGGAGCATAGGTGAATGCTTTTGCTAAACAGGTCACCAAAGGGTTCATCCACTTCTTTGAACGTGATGCCCGAATAGACTGATGCTGTTACAATTCATGACTAACATCCTCCTCTTCATCCCTATTTTTGTTTTAGTCACAGTTCTTGTTAATGACCAGCACTGCTGGGTTTTATTAGACAAGATTTTTACATGATGGTGACATCACAGTACGGTGGTTTGATGAACTGAAATTAACCTTTAGGCATCTTCTCTGATGCATTGCATTGTGGCTTGCCACAATGGCCAAGACCAGGTCCTGATAGCCATCCATTGGCCCTTACTTCCACTATCTCTGAACATTAACACTTTACCCCCCTAGACACCTATCTTCCAAGAACTCCAATCCCTGAATCCTATCCCTTTTCCCAATATCCCCACTTCCTATCCTTACCCTGAGCCCTGTCTGTGCGAGAGAATGCCTCGTAGGTGAAGGGGGGGGGGGGGGGGGGGGGGGGCAGCACTGCACTGTGAGATGTCTCTTCACATCCTCAGACTGGACAGTCAGCGGCAAAGGAAAGACTCGCCCGTGACTGCCAATCCAATCAGCGCGGTGACATCATATCGAAACCTTAGTGTCCGCCCGCAATGAATGAATAAAAATAATTGACAAAATTGTCAGTTTCTTTCAAATAAACCTTGTCCATCCTTTGAGACTGATGTTGGCCTCAGCTGTTTAGTTTAGAGATACAGCATGGAAACAGGCCCTTCAGCCCACCGAGTCCACATCCAACACCCGTCACCCGTTCTCACTAGTTCTATGTTATCCACGTTCGCATCCACTCCTTACACACTGGAGGCAGTTTTCAGAGACCAATTAACCTATGATCTAGACATCTTTGGGATGTGAGAGGAAACTAAAGTCACAAGGAGAACATGCAAACTCCACATAGACAGCACCCAAGGGTAGAATTAACCTGGGTCACTGGCACTGTGAGGTAGCAGCTCTACCAGCCTTGTAAAATGACACTGTTGGGTCAGTTTGTCATTGCCGACAAAATAACATAATATGAAAGTAAAACATCCGAATGAAAGGCACCTGTTCTTATTAAAATGAATTGAATTGAATACATTTTATTAGTCAAGATGGTTTGCTCGCAAATAACAACACGATATACAGTAGACAATTAAAAATAAAACATTACAATTTAAACATGTGAATGAAATAAAATATCAAAGATTTTTGGTTATTGAGTAGTGCTACTGCTCGTGGAAAAAAAGCTGTTTTTATGTCTGGCTGTGGCGGCTTTGACAGTCCGGAGTCGCCTTCCAGAGGGAACTGATTCAAAGAGTTTGTGGCCAAGGTGCGAGGGGTCAGAGATGATCTTCCTGGCCCTTGCAGTGTAACGTGTGATTTATTGGGAACTTGGGGTATGTGTTGCAGAAAAATTGCAATGCAATACGGTCTGTTTTCGAGGAATGCATCCCCTCTAATGTGGATGCTGCTTCTATTGTTGTGCAATGTAGTGTGGGTGGTCTGAAATCCAACGGGTTGTTTTTCCAGCAGTCACAAAAATACTGAAAGGACTCCGGCAGTTCTTTCATGTGAGGCAGAGGCTCACCTTCCAACCACATCTACTGTATCCTTTGTTCCAGGTGTGGACTCCTAGATATTGGCGAGACCAAGTGCAGACTGAGCATTTGTTTTGCTGAGCACCATCACTCAGTCAGCCTTGGCCTAGGCGATCTCCTGGTTGCCAAACACCTTATTCCCACACAGACCTTTCTTTTCTGGGCCTGCTCCACTGTCAGAATGGGGCCACACGCAAATTGGAGGAACAGCACCTCATTAATCGCTTGGGCAGCTTATCACCCAGAAGTATGAATTGTGATATCTCTAATTTCAAGTAACCTCTGCATTCCCTCTCTCTCCGCCCTTCCCCACCCTAGTCGTCCTGCCTGTTCCAATGTTTTTATCCATATATCCCTTCGTTATCACCTCTTCCACAGATAACAGTGGACCATTGTGGGCTCCACCTTTCCTTGGTCATCGGTGCCGGTTCTGAAACATTTCATAACTCTAGTCTCCCTCTACCCTGACTCTCAGTCTGAAGAAGGGTCTCGACCCGAAACATCACCCATTCCTTTTCTCTAGAGATGCTGCTGACCCGCAGGGCCAAATAATGTTTGATCTAGCCTGCTCTTTAGAAATGATGTATGCCAGCATTTGATCTCCAGTGCATTCTTGTCTTGTGATGCAAGGCACCAGGTGGAGATCAGGCCTAAGCTGACCCACAGCTGGCCAGTGTGGTTCTCCGCAGAACCACCAGCTGTCCATCCAAAAGATCCAGCTCCACAATGCTGTAATATTTACAGACACAGATGCATACAGGAGGGCTGACCACCACTTTAGTGCCAGGACTGCTTTCCTTATATTACAATACAGACGCTCCCTGACTTATGTAAGGGCTATGTCCCGCAGACCCTTCCGTAAATCGGATGTTACGCAAGTTTGAAACTGAAGTGCTACTGTGCACACGTACAATAATTATTCGATACGGGGACCACTGGGGGAGCTCTGATGCGGACTTCAAGTATTGCGCTTGCAAGGGTGAGTTCACGTAAGTCACCCATTACATAAGTTGGGGGGTGCCTGTATCCTTTTCTTCCACTGACCAAGTGCTCTGCCCATGCATTGATCGCAGTGGTAAATCTCATCATCAGTGCCTTCCTTTGCAGGGAAGCAGCTCAGAACACCTGGGAAGTGATCCAGGCTGACCAGTCTTACTGTAAACCTTTCTAGTGGAAGATAATTGTGGAGCAGTGGCGGCAGTTGAAAGGTTGGTGTTGCACATGTTTAAGGCCCATTCTCTAGCGTTTCATTGAATGAGTTAATTATGTCCTGGAGCTCAGCGTCTGCTACTGTTGCTGGACTGACCTTAGTTCCAAGTGTGGTTGTCATTGAATGCCTTCCATAGAAACATAGAAAATAGGTGCAGGAGTAGGCCATTCGGCCCTTCGAGCCTGCACCGCCATTCGATATGATCATGGCTGATCATCCAACTCAGTATCCCATCCCTGCCTTCTCTCCATACCCCCTGATCCCTTTAGCCACAAGGGCCACATCTAACTCCCTCTTAAATATAGCCAATGAACTGGCCTCAACTATCTTCTGTGGCAGAGAATTCCACAGATTCACCACCTTCTGTGTAAAAAATGATTTTCTCATCTCGGTCCTAAAAGACTTCCCTCTTATCCTTAAACTGTGGCCCCTAGTTCTGGACTTCCCCAACATCGGGAATAATCTTCCTGCATCTAGCCTGTCCAACCCCTTAAGAATTTTGTAAGTTTCTATCAGATCCCCCCTCAATCTTCTGAATTCTAGCGTGTACAAGCCGAGTCTATCCAGTCTTTCTTCATATGAAAGTCCTGCCATCCCAGGAATCAGTCTGGTGAACCTTCTCTGTACTTCCTCTATGGCAAGAATGTCTTTCCTCAGTTGCAGTTCCATCTACAGCAAGAACTGCAACGCTCTGGAAAAATACCACCAACCCCTGCTTCACATAATCATCCATGGAGAAGCAGACCTGTGCGCGGCTGCCCAGCCTGCAGCTGTCTGTCTTTTCATCTTTTTTTTAAATTTTTAGTTAGTTAAAGTGTTTTTGTTTCTGGAGTTCTAGACTTTTTTATGTGGGGGGTGGGGGGGGGGAAGGGGGAAACTACCTTTCAGGGTCCCTACCTGGTCGGAGAGGCAGCTTTTCTCCGGGCTGCAGCTTCGACCCGTCCTCGCGGCCTACCAGCGGGCCTGGAGCAGCGTTTCCTGTCGGGCACTGCCCAGAACCACGGCTTCGGCAGCGGCACAGCGCTGGAGCGCTATCGTGGAGCAGGCGATGCCTTGCCTGGGTCGCCGCGCTGGAGCTCCGGTGAGCTGAAGTCCGCCGAGTAAAACATCACGGAGCTGCGGGTTTGAGGAGCGGCCAGTTGCGGGCAGCGGCGCTGAACTGTACATCGGGAGCCTGGGATCTCGCGACGAGATCGCCAGTTGTGGAGCTCCAACCGGCGCGGCCTTGTTGGCTTCGGAAGCCGCGGCCTCCAGTACGGAAGCGGCCGTTCCAGGTGTCCCATGCCGCTGCGAGGATTCTCCCGACGCCGGAGCAACATCACCCGGCGAGAACGGCCAGGAACATCGGGCCTCTGTAGAGGCAACTGTGGAGGCCTCAATAGGCCCGACTATGGGTGAACTGGGGTTGGGGACTGGACTTTGTGCCTTCCCTCATGGTGGGAGCCATTGTGGGGGGATGTTCTTATGTTTAATTTCTTATTAATGTTATGTCTGTATTCTTTCTTTATGTGCTGCACTGGCAAGAAGCATTTCACTACACCTAGGTGTATGTGACTAATAACCTTTGATAACCTTTGAACCTTTGACCTTTGAAGAATATCCTTTCCAAGACCAATATTTCCAGATTTAAGACTCTAATTTGTCAATGCCTTGGGTAGGCTAACTTGTTGGCATTGCCTAATGGATGCCTGAAACAGACATTTTATTCAGCACTTGTTGAGGGAGGTGATTACCAGGAGGACAAAAAAGAGACTAAAGAAGTGAAATTCGTCAACGACTCCTGTGGACCTGGCCCCAACCTTCAAAGAGGAAAAGCAGCATTCTGGATGGTAGTGAGAACCTCAACTGCACATGTGGGAAGCATGTATGAACCCTGTAAAAGCAGAGGAAGAAGTGCATCACCTCACAAACCATCCTTCCACTGCTGGTCCATCTGTGTTCCCACAATGGCATCATGAGCCAACTCAGAACCCACAGAGTGGAAGTAGGTCATCTTCAATCCTGGGAGATTGCATAACATTTACAGATTAATTCAGGTTAACCTTAAATGTATCTTGGCAAAAACACCTTTTAATTATATTAAGATTAATATATTTACACCTACCCATTAATCTTTAAAAGATTGTTTGGAAAGCAAAATCTAAATAATCTTAAATTATTATCTTCTCTACATTTTAAAATACTTGTTCATGTTTAATGTGTTTCATTCTGCCTTGCCACATCCAAATGAAAGGATGAAGCAAGTATCCATTACCCTACCTCAAGCACGTTTGGACCTGACAAATACAGAGATTTGGTCGTTCTCTGTGGATAGCCACTGGTTTGCTAACTGTCCTTTTTTGGTACCACAATTCTAGTTATCTGGGAACTCATTTCAAATTTTAATTGGTGGCAAATTGCTCTATCTAGCTGCATACTACTGCTTCATTCAAAAGTTAATGGTTGAAAATTATTTGAGGTCACAGAGTCCTTTGTGCTGTTATAATTGATTGTACTCTCAACAAATTAGTGATAGAGTGATATAGTGTGGAAACAGGCCCTTCAGCCCAACATCCCCACACCGGCCAACATGTCCCAGCTACACTAGTCCCACCTACCTGCGTTTGGTCCATATCCCTCCAAACTTGTCCTATCCATGTACCTGTCTAACTGTTTATTAAACATTGGGATAGTCCCCACTCTCCTGCTACCTGGCACCCCTGTTCCTCAGATTAAATATATTTTTACACATAAATTCTGAATAAAGATAAGAATTTATAAACAGTTAATACAGCCAGCGCTTAATTTGCATTTTCCTTATCACGAATGACCTTTGACAAATCCCATGATTCCTTACTTTTTTGGAATACCGAACTCGCTTATTGCAAAGATGCAGAGGGCTCGAGACAGAGTTTTGGCAAGTGGGATTAGTGCAGATGGGCATTTGATGGTTGGTATGGACAGGGTGGGCAAAAGGGCCTTTTTGCACTGTACAATTTTTCACTCAATGGGAGCTGTGTTTTTTGCATTACGATTAAAATCACATTTACTTGGATATTATGTATTTATTCAGCTTTTTGTTGTCCTTTTTTGATCAATATTTTGTGATTTCTGTCATCCTTTCATCAGGACATCATCACCAAAGTGAAAGTCATTAATTTAAATGTTATGCCCCAGTCAGATTTTCTACAGACTGATTATTATAGCGTAATTTAGTTTACTCGTAAAATGCATCCTCCGATTACAACTGTATGATCTACACTTATGATTGTTTTAGGAATTATACTTAGTATTTCTTTTACATCACTAAAATTTAAAATGTAACTCATATTACGAACATAAAACTAAATAAAGTGAAAACATAGCATATGTGTGCTTGAAATACGAGACTTTTCCTGGAAATAAGTTAACATAAAGATTCAATCACATTAGAATTTTTCATTTGCAAGAAATGAAGTTGAACATGAGGTGCCGATTATTTGTCTGCAGCAAAGCCCATTAAATCAGTGAGAGAGGTACGAGCTGCAGGTGATTGCAGAATGATATCATCTCTATGGAGACAAGGTGACCTATTCTGGGAAAGTCTAAAAATTGTTCTAATTCCCTCAATGGCCAGTGGGTAAAACCGAGTTGGTAAAACTCAGATGCTGTCAGAACATCTATTCTTGAACTACATGCATGATTAGTACTGTCGTAAAATGATTATTTTTGTTTCAGCTGAATGGGTCTCTGTATTACAATGATAGAAAATATTTCCTCCATGAAATACGTTAAACTTCGTGTTTAACCTTTAAATGACTATCTCAAAATGCAACAAACTGCAATATTTTTAACCATTCATTTTGTTTAATTGAGCTGTTAGAGGCAGCGGTTATTTGTCCTAATGCTTTTGTGGGTGAACGTGGATGAGAAAATTGTATTTCATTTGCCAATACTAGGAAAAACGAGATCATTTTAAGCAGTGAGAGTAGAAATCAATATGAAGCGCTCATTAACCTATGATTCAGAATTTGATTGAATGCTCAGGAGGAGTAGGTATAGGAATCTGATATATATATTGGTCTTCCCATCCAAAACTGGCTGGGACCCAATTACATTGGCACTACATGTTATGTTGCCTATTTAAATACTTCTTTGTGCTCTTTTCAAAATGCAGCATTAAAATAACTGGGCAATCTGTGACTAGCCATATACTGACATAAGATGGAGCCCATACATAGGCTGAAGGTTGGTGATGTAATTCAAGTTAGAATGGTGTGTGCTTTGGACGGAAGCCTTGGGGCTTCCAAATTCAATTCCTTAGCCCACGTTGCTGTTACCCTTCTTCATGATAGAAGGCAAATGGGACTAGCTTACATGGAGCATCTGGTCAGCATGGACGGGTTGTGCCGATTGGCCTGTTTCCATGCAGTATGACTCTACGACAGAGGTCATGCGTTTTTGGAATTGTTGTTAAAGTTGCCTCGGTACATAACTGCAGTGCATTTTGTAGATACATAATGCAACTCCTCAGTCTGCCGGTGGTCTGTCAACTGACCCTTAATTAGTTGACAGTGATGATATCACCCTTGGATGTCAAGGGTGGGTGACTACAATTTCTCAGGCTGGGGACGGTAACTGCCTACCACTAATGTTACTTGCTACTTATCAGTCTATATGCGGACATTGTCTCCATCTTGTTGCACGCGAACACATACTAAGTCACTGCCTTGCTTTCTAAGCAGCTGCAGATGGAACTGAACATTGGACATGAAAGTCTCCAGGCTACTGGCTAAAAATAATGTCTGTGCAAATATGATCACTATGTTTCATTCTCCATTTTTTCCAAGGATCATCAGAGATGAGGACAGCCATGTGCATTTTTAAAAAGCTTGCCGCACAAAATCAAAACCCGTGCTGCCAAATGTTAAATCACATGGCCATTTGTTCCAATTTGTATGTCTTGACATCTAAATGAATAAAGCAGAGGCAATATTTTCTCTCCCACCAGAAATGCCAACAGACTGAATGCCTGGCTCATCAACACTCCTCTTCCTAGTACTAACAGCCTGGCGTTCCGTTCTGCAAATTGTCCGCCACATGGATCTTAGAGTAAGCTTTCAACATATCAGTACTCTGCACAGTATCATATAAGTCGACAAAGTTAAATGCAGATCTCAGTACCACAGCGGTAGAGCAGTAGCCACACAATGTTGGCGGCACAGTGATGGAGTTGCTGCCTTACAGCGCCAGAGACCCGGGTTCGATCCCGACAACGGGTGCTGTACGCAGTTTGTACGTTTTCCCCATGACTGCATGGGTTTTCTCCAAAATCTTCGGTTTCCTCCCACACTCCAAAGACGTACAGATTTGTAGGGTAATTGGCTTGGTATAAGTGTAACATTCTCCCTAGTGTGTGTAGGATAGTGTTAATGTGCGGGGATCGCTGGTCGGTGCGGACTCGGTGGGCTGAAGGGCCTGTTACCGCACTGTATCTTTAAAATTAAAATAAACTGAAACCCGTGTTCGATCCTAACCTCGTGTGCTGTCTGTGTGGAGATTGCACGTTCTTCCTGTGACCTCCGGGTGCTCCGGTTTCCTCACACATCCCAAAGATAAGCAGGTTTGTAGACTGATTGGTCTCTTTTTCTAAAACCTTAATGTGTGGCGAGTAGATTAGAAAACAGGAAATCATAATGAAAACTGGTGATCGTTGGTCGACGTAGACCCAGTGGGCTGAAGGTCCTGTTTCCATATTGTGTCGCTAAACAGTTGACACGGCCAAAACAAGGTGTACAGAATTAGCTACAGAGCACAGTCACTGTCTGGCACCTCAGCCTTGCTCATCATCAGCAGACCTCACACTCCTTGTTCCAGGGGCGTCGAGCCAGACTAACCATTAGTTCCAGATGTACTGTGAAAGAGTTGGCTGCAATTTTGCAAATGCATGATTCAGTTTTATAATGAAGAATTTTGCATAAACGTGACCTCTAATTACGAAAAATGATTTCGAGTTCAAACTGTTCTTAGAGCAAGTTGAGTGTTTCAGGTTGTGATTATTAAGTTCTAAAATTCTTAATACAGGTGCACAACCTTTTATCCGAAATTCCAAATAACGAAAAGCTCCGAATACTGGACATTTTTTCGGTCCTTGAAGAAAGGTCCTTGAAGACGTTCACCGAGGGCGGCCCGCAGAGGTGACAGCGGAACCTCCGGTCGGTCCTCGAAGAAAGGGGAACTAAATCCCCATTCATAAAAGAGGTGAGGGTATATTGCGCGGGAGGGTTAATAATTGACAATCTGCTGCTGCCTGCCCGCTGAGTGAAAAAGCTCCCACGGTAGACTCACGATACACAGTGTATCGTGAGTCTACCGTGGGAACATTTTAACTCAGCGGGCAGGCAGCAGCAGATTGTCGCTCCCTTCAGTTTCACCCCACCTACACCCCTCTGCTTCCCGGCCATGTGTGTGACCCCTTCCCTCCCCTCTCCAGCTCCCCGCCCATTGCACCGGCGCGGGGGCTTTGCACTGTCTTCACGTCGGCGATGCCAGCAGGTCAGTGCTAGTCACCGGAGACGTCAGGACCAACGGGACACCGACCCCCAGGCCCACTGCAAGCACGGAGATCCCAGATCAGCAACTCCAGCCCAGCCCCGCTCCAACTCCAGAGGAACACGCTCCCCGTAGGGGCAGAAGCTGATGGTGTGCAAGGTACGTCTTGTTCTTGGGGTGGCGGATGAGGGGGCGCAGCTCGGGCTGTGGGCGAACTGCCACTTGTCGCCGTAGCGGCCCATCGGGGAGCGGGTTCCTCTGGAGTTGGAGGGGGAGGGGGGTATTGTGCTGTTTGATCGCCCCCTGCTATCCCAGGGACTGGGAGACACAGCGGCTTTTGAGAATGGTGGGCAATCACTTCCAAAGTTCTGCCCACACTGTCAGTACACCTCTCCTACACTTGTCTCCCGCACTAAGATCATCTCGCAGAGAATGATCCCAGGCTAACCCTCCCTATTCTCTCCTATTCTGCAAGAAAAAACTACATTGAAGACAAACTCATGATCGAGTAACTGCCGGGATCGAGGCGCAAACTCGCGACCTTGCGGATATGAGCCGAGCACTCTAACACTGAGCCAGCCGTTAAAATCTACGCTAAAAATCTTCCATTCCGAAAGCCGAAAAATTCCGAATTACGAAAAGTGTCTGGTCCTAAGGCTTTCGGATAAAAGGTTGTGCACCTGTACTCATTTTGGTGATATAGGAAATCTTTGCTTGATAAATGAGCACATTTTCTGAGCAGATATGCTCAGAATTTTAATTTAAAAAAATAGTAACACAAGAAATAAATAGAAATGTGGTTCAATTTAAGCTGAGGAAAGGCATAAATATATAGTCATACAGGATGGAAATAGGCCCTTCGGCCCAACATGCCCATGCCAACCAAGATGCCCCATATACCCAACTCCCTCTGCGTGAAAAAGTTGGTTAATAGGTTTCTTTTAAATATTTTCCCTCGCACCTTAATCCTCTCAATAACCCTACTCTGGAAAATACTCTGTACATCTAACCTATCTATTCCCCTCGTGATTATATACACCTCTGTAAGATCCTAGCCTGCACAACCTCTCCCTACAGCTCGGGCCCTAAAGTCCTGGCAACATCCACGTAAATCTGCCCCCTCATCAGATTAACAACATCCTGTAGCAGGGTGACCAAAACTGAACACAATACTCCAAATGTGGATTCACCAACATCTTGCACAACTGTAACATAACGTCCTAACTTCGATATTCAATATGTATAAGAAGGAACTGCAGATGCTGGTTTAAACCGAAGATAGACACGAAAAGCTGGAGTAACTCAGCGGGACAGGCGGCATCTCCAGAGAGAAGGAATGGGTGATGTTTCGGGTCGAGACCCAAAACGTCACCCATTACTTCTCTCTGGAGATGCTGCCTGTCCCTCTGAGTTACTCCAGCTTTTTGTGTCTATCTTCGATATTCAATAGCCTGACTTATGAAGGCCAATGTGCCAAAAGCTTTCTTGGCCACCCTATCAATAATATTATATCTATAAAAATGATGCCACTTTCAAGTAAATATGTACCTGTAATATCTCATTACCATTTAGCACTCCTAGAATAGTTAATTTCTAATTAACTGGAGAGTACTACAAGGCTACTTGGCAGAGCGGGCTGTGTGGAGCAGCAGAGGAGCTTCATTGGGTCACACAGCCTAAGGAAATATCCAAAGATGTGTCAGATATGAAAATGCCATTCTCTTTGGTGAAAAAAAGAGACTGTGTTCGTTTTTAAATGGTGTGAGACTGGAAGATGGTGGTGTTCACAGAATCACTGCAAGTTAATATGCAGGCTCACTAAGCGATTAGAAAGGCAAATGGTGTATCAGTCTTCCTTGCAACATGATTTGAGTTCAAGATTAAAGATATCGGCTGCAATTACATTGAGATCTGATAAGACTACATCTGAAACATTGCTCAAGTCTGCTCTCCCTGCAAAGGCAAAATCTCCTCGCTATAGAGAGGTCAACAAAGGTTCTCCAGAATGAATCATGAGAAGTGGGTTTGTCAAGCGAGAACAGATTAAGCAGATTGGACCTGCACTCCTATACTCAAATCCTTTTGCTATGAATGCTAACATACCATTCGCCTTCTTCACTGCCTGCTGCACCTGCATGCCTACTTTTAATGACTGGTGTACCATGACACCCAGGTCTCGTTGCATCTCCCCCTTTCCTAATCGGCCACCATTCAGATAATAATCTACTTTCCTGTTTTTGCCACCAAAGTGGATAACCTCACATTTATCCACATTATACTGCATCTGCCATGCATTTGCCCACTCACCCAGCCTATCCACGTCACCTTGCAGCCTCCTAGCATCCTCCTCACAGCTAACACTGCCCCCCAGCTTCGTGTCATCCGCAAACTTGGAGATGTTGCATTCAATTCCCTCGTCCAAATCATTAATATATATCGTAAATAGCTGGGGTCCCAGAACTGAGCCTTGTGGTACCCCACTAGTCACTGCCTGCCATTGTGAAAAGGACCCGTTTACTCCTACTCTTTGCTTCCTGTCTGCCAGCCAGTTCTCTATCCACATCAATACTGAACCCCCAATACCGTATGCTTTAAATTTGTATACTAATCTCTTATGTGGGACCTTGTCGAAAGCCTTCTGAAAGTCCAGATATAACACATCCACTGGTTCTCCCTTATCCACTCTACTAGTTACATCCTCGAAAAATTCTATAAGATTCGTCAGACATGATTTACCCTTCATAAATCCATGCTGACTTTGTCCAATGATTTCACCACTTTCCAAATGTGCTGCTATCCCATCTTTAATAACTGATTCTAGCAGTTTCCCCACTACCGACGTTAGACTAACTGGTCTGTAATTCCCCGTTTTCTCTCTCCCTCCCTTTTTAAAAAGTGGTGTTTCATTAGCTACCCTCCAATCCTCAGGAACTACTTCCGAATCTAAAGAGTTTTGAAAAATTATCACTAATGCATCCACTATTTCTGGGGCTACTTCCTTAAGTACTCTAGGATGCAGCCTATCTGGCCCTGGGGATTTATCGGCCTTTAATCCATTCAATTTACCTAATACCACTTCCCGGCTAACCTGGATTTCACTCAGTTCCTCCATCTCATTTGACCCCCGGTCCCCTGCTATTTCCGGCAGATTATTTATGTCTTCCTTAGTGAAGACAGAACCAAAGTAGTTATTCAATTGGTCTGCCATGTCCTTGTTCCCCATGATCAATTCACCCGTTTCTGACTGCAAGGGACCTACATTTGTTTTAACTAATCTTTTTCTCTTCACATATCTATAAAAGCTTTTGCAGTCAGTTTTTATGTTCCCTGCCAGTTTTCTTTCATAATCTATTTTACCTTTCCTAATTAAGCCCTTTGTCCTCCTCTGCTGGTCTCTGAATTTCTCCCAGTCCTCTGGTAGGCTGCTTTTTCTGGCTAATTTGTACGCTTCATCTTTTGTTTTGATACTATCCCTGATTTCCCTTGTTATCCACGGATGCATTACCTTCCCTGATTTATTTTTTTGCCAAACTGGGATGAACAATTGTTGTAGTTCATCCATGCAGTCTTTAAATGCCTTCCATTGCATATCCACCGTCAACCCATTAAGAATCAATCGCCAGTCTATCTTGGTCAATTCACGTCTCATACCCTCAAAGTTACCTTTCTTTAAGTTCAGGACCCTTGTTTCTGAATTAACGATGTCACTCTCCATCCTAATGAAGAACTCAACCATATTATGGTCACTCTTGCCCAAGGGGCCACGTACAACAAGACTGCTAACTAACCCTTCCTCATTACTCAATACCCAGTCTAGAATAGCCTGCTCTCTCGTTGGTTCCTCTACATGTTGGTTTAGAAAACTATCCCGCATACATTCCAAGAAATCCTCTTCCTCAGCACCCTTGCCAATTTGATTCACCCAATCTATATGTAGTTTGAAGAACAAAAGCTGAACTCACAGGTCTTGAAACGGAGGACAGGGTGTTGATATTCCCCTGAACAGGGGTGTCTGCTGACAGGGGTCATAACAAGGGGCCAGCCATATAGGGCAGAGATGCAAAGAAATGTCTTCACACAAAGGGGGGGGGGCGGATAGGCTGTGGGCCGAGCATCAAAAATGTGTTTAGAAATAGGATTTTGTGACCCAAGTCACCAAACTACATGAAATTTTCACATATTGTGTAAAAATATTTATATAAATCACCCCTGAAACTCGATATGAAGAAGACTTGCACATTTTTATTAAATTAGAGAAAAACCGGAAAAATGTCGGGAATTTTTTAGTCCAATCAAAACACGTTTAACATTGAGTTGTCTGCCAGTTGGCCAATCACGCGCTTTGTTTCAGGCTAGCACACAAAATGGCTGAGGGGGCTTCACAGATGCCTGTTTTACTGGAGATTCCGATTTGTTGTTCTGTGGAATAAATGTCGTGGAAACTTGCAGCAGGTTAATTGTATTTAGTGGGAAAAGCATTAAAAAGGCTGAAGAAAGTGCTGCGAAGTGGATTAAAGTGCAAGAAAGCCTTCAAAGTCCCTGCTGATGTGCTGGAACACAAAGAAGGCAAGGCCCCCATGAATCAACTCTAACTGAAAGGTAAGTCTGAATTTATGAAAATCTATCTGTATGGACTTTAATTAATTTAATATAATGTGAATAAATTCATTCATTCATTCCTTATTCATTCATTCACTCACTCACTCACTCACTTACTCATTCATTCATGAAATTGAGGGCCTAAACTATAACAGTCAATTAAACATTGTCACTAATGCCAGCGTGTTGTAGAGTAATAAGTCTTTAACAGCTAATCTCGGAGCTGCCTGCGAAAACTTACCGGGAAAAAGTGCTCCGATCGCGGGACCTAGGTACTCGCGGTAAATATCGATCGATATCCCTCCGTTTTTCTCCCGTTATCGGGGTCTGAAAACGACCGCTACAGACGACACTATGTACAGCCTCCCACCCCCCCTGCCCGCCCGCGGAGATGATCCGTGGCTCCGCGATCGCGAATCGGCCGCTTATTAATTGAGACCACGGCTTCACTTTACCGCGAGTACCTAGGCACCGCGGTCAGAGCACTTTTTCCCGGTAAGTTTTCGATGGCAGCTCCGAGACTGGCTGTTAAAGACTTATTACTCTACAACAGGCTGGCATTAGTGACAATGTTTAATTGACTATGTTATAGTTTAGGCCCTCAATTTCATGAATGAATGAATGAATGAATGAATGAATGAATGAATGAATGAATGAATGAATGAGTGAGTGAGTGAGTGAGTGAGTGAGTGAGTGAGTGAGTGAGTGAATGAATGAATATGGAATGAATGAATGAATGAATTTATTCACATTATATTAAATTAATTAAAGTCCATACAGATAGATTTTCATAAATTCAGACTTTAGTCTTACCTTTCAGTTAGAGTTGATTCATGGGGGCCTTGCCTTCTTTGTGTTCCAGCACATCAGCAGGGACTTTGAAGGCTTTCTTGCACTTTAATCCACTTCGCAGCACTTTCTTCAGCCTTTTTAATGCTTTTCCCACTAAATACAATTAACCTGCTGCAAGTTTCCACGACATTTATTCCACAGAACAACAAATCGGAATCTCCAGTAAAACAGGCATCTGTGAAGCCCCCTCAGCCATTTTGTGTGCTAGCCTGAAACAAAGCGCGTGATTGGCCAACTGGCAGACAACTCAATGTTAAACGTGCTTTGATTGGACTAAAAAATTCCCGACATTTTTCCGGTTTTTCTCTAATTTAATAAAAAATGTGCAAGTCTTCTTCATATCGAGTTTCAGGGGTGATTTATATAAATATTTTTACACAATATGTGAAAATTTCATGTAGTTTGGTGACTTGGGTCACGAAACTGCAAAATAAAGCTCCTCGGCCCACAGCCTAGGAGTGAAACATTTGAATTCGCAGCCCAATATATCAGTGGAGGCTTGGTGGAATGCATTCAAGACAGACATTGATATATTTTTAAAGATGTCATGGGGTTAATATAGAAAAGTGCTGAGGTACAAAAAAATCAGCCATGAACAGCAGAGCAGGCACAAAGGGTCAAATGTCCTCTGCTGCTTTATTTATTTTGTCGCTATATACAGTAAAGCTGTGCTGCCCTTGAAGTGCGCCTCGATCCAGATCTCAACATTGGCTGTGGTGGGCACTCCCAGCCAACAGCAGGCTGGGCAGAGTCTGAAGAAAGGTTTTGGCCCGAAACGTTGCCTATTTCCTTCGCTCCATAGATGCTGCCGCACCCGCTGAGTTTCTCCAGCATTTTTGTCTACCTGCACAAACATAGGCCAGGTTGACTGCTCGCTTCATAGTGAGTTGGAACGGAGACCTTAGAATGCAAATCCAATGTGTAATTCACGCTGAATAATGGTCACCTTGAATAAGTGAGAGTTTCAAAAACGAGTTACAACCAGTATAAGGCATCACTGGTAAAATGATGAAATATTATTGCACCTCTCATGGAGCATGACACAGAAAATGAACCCCCTGCAGTGAATACAAATTAGATCTAATCTGGTGATGAGAGCATGATATTGGAAAACTAGTATAGAGAATAACATATAAAAGAATCATTTAGTGTACTGTCACAAATTCCACAACATATTTATATTGAATAATAATCCCAATACATTGCTATTTAAACAATTTCATGAATCATTTGATATTGTCAGTGAATGTCCCATCACACTATATCAAGGGATGTGTCTTTATTCATTTCATTATTTATTTATTCAGTGCATAACTCTGTGGCAGAAGTTTGCTTTTAAGTAGCTTCTTATTTGATGTGTGGTAATCACGAGGTAAATTCTGGCACAGGTCAACTGGAGATTATGGAATGTGTAGGAAAGAACTGCAGATGCTGGCTTACCCCGCAGATAGACACAAAATGCTGGAGTAACTAAACGGGACAGGCAGCATCTCTGGACAATAGGCATTAGCCAATAGGTGCAGGAGTAGGCCATTTGGCCCTTCGAGCCAGCACCGCCATTCAATGTGATCATGGCTGATCATCCCCAATCAGTACCCCGTTCCTGCCCAAATTCTTGACTCCACTATCTTTAAGAGCTCCATCTAACTCTCTCTTGAAAGCATACAGAGAATTGGCCTCCACTGCCTTCTGAGGCAGAGAATTCCACAGATTCACAACTCTCTGTGTGAAAATTTTTTTCCTCATCTCCGTTCCAAATGGCTTATCCCTTATTCTTAAACTGTGGCCCCTGGTTCTGGACTCCCCGAACATCGGGAACATGTTTCCTGCCTCTAGCGTGCCCAAACCCTTAATAATCTTATATGTTTCAATAAGATCCCCTCTTCTTCTTCTTCTTCTTGCGTATGGCGTTCACAGCCTAAAGTTGCAGGACAACTTGTTCTATTTGATCTTACTTGATTGTGCACGCCAGGTTGATTGCATTCGTCGAAACAGGGCGGACCACGTGAAGATCACCCCAGATTCCCTCTCATCCTTCTAAATTCCAGAGTATACAAGCCCAGCCCAGCCCATCCTTCTAAATTTCAGAGTATACAAGCCCAGCCGCTCTATTCTATCAATATATGACAGTCCCGCTATCCCGGGAATTAACCTTGTGAACCTACGCTGCACTCCCTCAATAGCAAGAATGTCCTTCCCCAAATCTGGAGACCAAAACTGCACACAATACTCCAGGTGTGGTCTCACTAAGGCTCTGTACAACTGCAGAAGGACCTCCTTGCTCCTATGCTCAACTCCTCTTGTTATGAAGGCTAACATGCCATTCGCTTTCTTCACTGCCTGCTGCACCTTCATGCTTACTTTCAGTGACTGATGAACAAGGACCCCCAGATCTCGTTGTACTTCCCCTTTTCCCAACGTGACACCATTCAGATAATAATCTGCCTTATTGTTTTTGCTACCAAAGTAAATAACCTCCCATTTATCCACATTAACCTACATCTGCCCACTCCCCCAACCTGTTCAAGTCACCCTGCATCCTCAAGGCATTCTCCTCACAGTTCACACTGCCACCCAGCTTTGTGTCATCTGCAAATTTGCTAAGGTTACTCTTAAACCCTTCATCTAAATCATTAATGTGTAATGTAAATAGCTGCGTCCCAGCACCAAGCCTTGCGGTACCACACGAGTCGCTGCCTGCCATTCTGAAAGGGACCCGTTTATCCCTACTCTTTGTTTCCTGTCTGCCAACCAATTTTCTATCCATGTCAGGACCCTACCCCCAATACCATGTGCTCTAATTTTGCCCACTTATCGCCTGCGTGGGACCTTTTCAAATGCTTTCTGAAAGTCCAGGTACACTACATCCACTGGCTCTCCCTTGTTCATTTTCCTAGTTCCAGAAGATTAGTCAAGCATGATTTCCCCTTCGTAAATCAATGCTGACTCAGACCGATCCTGCTACTGCTATCCAAATGTGCCGCTATTTCATCTATTATAATTGACTCCAGCATCTTCCCCACCACCGATGTCAGGCTAACTGGTCTATAATTCCCTGTTTTCTCTCTCCCGCCTTTCTTTAAAAGTCGAATATCATTAGCTACCCACCAATCCACAGGAACTGATCCTGAGTCTATAGAACATTGGAAAATGATCACCAATGCGTCCACGATTTCTAGGGCCACTTCCTTAAGTACCCTGGGATGCAGACCATCAGGCCCTGGGGATTTATCAGCTTTCAGTTCCATCAGTCTACCCAACACCATTTCCTGCATAATGTGGATTTTCTTCAGTTCCTCCGTCACTCCAGATCCTCTGGCCACTAGTACATCAGGAAGATAGTTTGTGTCCTCCTTAGTGAAGACGGATCCAAAGTACCTGTTCAACTCATCAGCCATTTCCTTGTTCCCCATAATAAATTCATCTTTTTCAGTCTTCAAGGGTCCAACTTAGGTCTTGACAATTTTTTTCCTCTTCACATACCTAAAGTAGCATTTACTATCTTCCTTTATATTTTGGCTAGCTTACCTTCGTACCTCATCTTTTCTCCCCGTATTGCCTTTTTAGTTATCTTCTTTTGCTCTTTAAAAGTTTCTCAATCCTCTGGCTTCCCACTCATCTTTGCTACGTTATATTTCTTCTCTTTTATTTTTATACTGTCCCTCACATCCTTTGTCAGCCACGGTCGCCCCTTACTCCCCTTGGAATCTTTCTTCCTCTTTGGAGAGAAGGAATGGGTAACGTTTCGGGTCTGAAGAAGGATCTCAACCCGAAACATCATCCATTCATTCTCTATTGAGATGCTGCCTGTCCTGCTGAGTTACTCCAGCATTTTGCATCTATTTTTGGAGATTACAGATGTTGTGGCTTCAATTGTGGCCAGAATAATTCCTTTAGTGCATTTGTGTTCAACATCACAGTTTATTGTTTATATTCCTTTCCCAACATTCTCCCAAAATATTCACACAACATCTTTTGACATCCCTTAATAACTCCAAGGCTAATAATTCAAATTTAATTTCTGTACTCTCTCAAAAACTATGCCTTCTTCATTTTGTATTGGAGCAGTGAAAGGTGTGGAGTTGTGTAGTGCGTCAATGATGGAGAGAGGAACTCACCTGCTTGTGCATTGTACGTTGCTTTGTTTCCGGACTGTCTCCTTTGGAGGAGGACGACTGCTGTCGGAGCTTGGTGCCCGTGCTTGGCCACTCTGACGCCGACTGCATCACACCTCCGCTGGAAGGCCTGGGATACTGAGCGGTGTTGTACAATAAGGCGGGCGGCGTCCTACCTCGTGCAGCGGGTGGGGGCTGATCTATTCGCCTCTGTGGGCCAGCACTGTTCTGCCGGGGCACTGACGGCAGCGGTATTTTCTCGGTCAGGGAAAGCTGCCTTCGTGTGAATTCTCCGGTGCGCCTGGCAAAGTCCTCCGTGCCCGTGTGGACGTGGAACGGCGGCTTGTTGGCGGCCAGATCCTCGTTGTTACTATGTGAGCTAATGGAACTGTGACACTCCGATCCCGAGTCGGCTACCCCACGAGGTGAGACTGGTATTCCTGCTGCCATCTGGTACACTGGGTTTTGGAAAGATAATGGTGCCAAGAACTGAGGTCTTCCCGGTGCACCGTCAGCGTTGGGGGTGCCAGCGCTTTGTCCAGGCTTTCGGCCTATGTGCACAGGGCCGGGACCACCCGGAGCTACGTTCTGCAGTGCTCTCGTCTGCCACGTTGTCTGGATCTGCCCACTCGATCCCTGGCTGTCGTTGAGGTAATCACCCGGAGGGGGAATGTTTGTTGTACTCTCCAAACTGCGATTGTCTTGCAAGTCAACCATTGAGACACTCTTATTGCCATTTGGAATTTGTTGATCAGGTTCATTGGCCTCAGAATAGCTGGAGCTGCGAGCTGGAGATGGCTGGACAGCAGAGGACCTTGTGACAAAAAACAAGTCCTTGTTTTCTGGGGTAGGAGAAGGTAACCTTGTACAGTCTAATAAACTGAAAGGGGAAGAAATCAGATAGAAATTCCAGAGTCTCACCAAATAATTCATCAACATGATTGACTTTAATTATTTTAATCATCTAATCTACATTGCCTAATCAGTTTTTAAAAAATGAACATTTTTAAGATTCCCTAAACAGTGAAGCAAATAAACAAACAGATAACGATGATTTTCTCTCAAATGCATTACTATATAAACTCTAAAACACTAAGCATTTTCATTGGATTTATCTCTTTAACATTATACCAAAAAGCAGATTAAATTTTAGTCATCATACAAATAACTAGTTCCAAAAGCATGTGAACAGATGACTGTCAGGAAACCTACAACATCAGTCGTTCTCTGCAATTGACGACGTTACTTGACTAATTGACTACAATTTCCAATTAAACCAAGCCAATTAACCTACTAAACTTGGAGTGTGGGCCGAAACCGGGGATCCCGGAGAAACCCCACACAGGTCACGGGGCGAACGTACAAACTCCGTACAGACAGCACCCGTAGTCAGGATCGAACCCGGGTCTCTGGAGCTGTAAGGCAGCAATTGTGCCACCGTGTCCCCCAATTGGCAATTCAATTGTGGCCACAATAATTCCTTTGGCTAGACAAAAGTCTAGAAACGCTGAAAGCCCGAAACGTTGCCTATTTCCTTCGTTCCATAGATGCTGCTGCACCCGCTGAGTTTCTCCAGCACTTTTGTCTACCTTCGATTTTCCAGCATCTGCAGTTCCTTCTTAAATTCCTTTGGCCAAGTGTCTTGCCCTGTGCTCCACATCAGTTTGTTGTAGAATGCCACGGGGAGTAATCATACGCTGGCATCTGACATACAGTCAGGACTGGTGAGTATCCATCTACAAGGTTAATCAACCAGAAGTACTGCATCCAATCCTGACCATGTACCTCCATAGGTGTAGCCATCCTGATCAAACCTCACCCTTACCTCTGGTGAACAGGGGCCACTCATACACCAACCCTCACATTCTTGGCCTGTCATGGGCTAGATAACCCTGAGAACCCTTCTTGGAGCAAGGGAGGAGATCAGACATTTATAGTTTAACCCATCAGCTTAATTGGATAAATAGCTAAAAGTTGTCCTGAAAGGATTAATAAGTAACATTCTATTTGCTGATCTGTTTTTAATTAATTGGTGAAACATTTGAAATATATAGTACTTTCAAATTGTTGTTAGTCCCTGCTCAACACTGCAAATATATTGAATTAACAGAATAAATACATAAAGATACAAAACCTAATTTTAACAAAATCAGTAAATCCAGGTGAAATATCGCAATGCCCACAAATGCTTGCCCTATCCTTTAGTTTTAGTTTTTAAATTTCAGTTTTAGAGATACAGTGCGGAAACAGGCCCTTCAGCCCACGCCGACCAGTGATCCCCGCACATTAACACTATCCTACACACACTATGGACAATTTTACATACACCAAGCCAATTAACCTACACACCTGTATGTCTTTGGAGTGTGGGAGGAAACCGAAGATCTTGGAGAAAACCCACGCAGGTCACGGGGAGAACGTACAAACTCCGTACAGACAGCAACCGTAGTCGGGGATCGAACCCGGGTCTCCGGCGCTGCATTCGCTGTAAGGCAGCAACTCTACCGCTGCGCCACCGTGACCGCCCTCTACTCAGCCAGCACCACACAGTAATATTTGGAAATAGTTATTGCAAAAGTAAAACAAACTAACTAGTCCATCATCAGTGTTCCATCTCAATTGCACTATCATATGAACTCCATAAATCTATACGTTTTTCAGTGGATTTGTCTCCATAATCCGTGCAGACCAATTTAGAATTTTAATAGTACACACTACTGCCTCTGAAAGATTTCTAGACGTTTGTACTCCACAGTTATAAAATGTTTGGAAAGTAAGCAGAAAATATTTCATGGGCGAACCATAATTCCATGCTGTTAGAAATTTGCAAACGATTAAAAAAAATGTTGTATATTCTCTAATTTAGTGGTCGAGTTAAAATTTATATATATTCTCAACCATTTATTCCAATACTAACAATGGCCAAATGTCAAGCATAGCTCTAGCAGTAAATGAACAGATGTTGCTTACTAAATAATGGGATTATGAAATATATCTTCTGGTTTCTCTACATTTCTCTTTTTTTCACATTGCTCCTGCCTTTTGAGAATTTTGTTTACAGCTGCACAGATTTGAAGTGCGTTAGTTCTTGTCAAAGACATTCATTTGTTACATTTCTGATGATTGAAGGCTTTTATGCCCCATTTAATTAAGTGATAAGTTTGGTTTGTCAGGAGAGTGCAGATAATAAATAGATCTTACGTTGATTAAATTAGAAGTGGTAGGCAGAGTTATAGATGAATGAAAGAAAACCTGAAGTGACAAAGATTGCTGTGAATACTCAGCAGGTGAATAATTGCACATAAAAGGCAGGTTAAAATCTAAGCCTGCATCTGAAATATTAACTAGCCTGTTCTTTATTCAAACACTCACAGATCTGTTGAATACTTTAATGTATTTATTATTAGCTAATACTTCTTAAGATTGTGTCAAATATACATTTATAAAGCAATAAAATGTATTTAATGCTGTTTTTTATAGACTTTACCTGCCTGCCTACAGTGCATGTGACAGACTTGATCATAAAAGGTTGAACTTTTAAAAGTCTACGGGACATAAATCTTATGATGTTTTAAAATATGAGGAGTCATTAGGAAATAATACGCCACTGTACAGTCTGGGTACAGTTTTTAAAACAGTATCCTTCCATTTTCCCAGAGATAGCAATTTATGGAAAGCAAATTCAAATGTTGTTATTAATGTTAATCACATTGTTTGATTCCAATCTACACTTTGTTCTGTGATTTAGTTTAGGTGATGGAACTGCTCAGGTTAACTTCAATAGGATTTATTCACCTGGACATGAAGCGGATAAAACGACAGCTATAACAACTTGTGATAATGTTTTGACTCACCCACTAAGATCATTATCGATCACCATCTTCTGCAGCCCTGACGATAGGCTGCTGTTCGCGGGATTCGGCGTGGAGGTACTCGGTTCGGAGGCTGATGCCACAGGTACAGCTCCTGGATTGGTCAGCACTGTATTGATGTCTCTTAAGATGCGGGGCAAGGGGCCGAGCTTTGCTGCAGTTGCCTGAAGAACAGACAAATACAAATAAGTTATTTAGTATGTAGGGAGGAATTGTAGATGCTGGTTTAAACCGAAGATAAGACACAAAATGCTGGAGTAACTCAGCGGGTCAGGCAGCATCTCTGGAGAAAATGAATAGGTGATGTCTCGGGTTGAGACCCTTCTTCAGACTGGGTGCCAGGTGAAAGGGGAACGAGAGATATAGATGATACTTCGGTAACCCTTGCATCTCCTCGCTCTGTCCCTCCCCCACACTAGTCATCATACTAGTTTTATTGTCATCCTGTGGAGTTCCTCTGTTTACTCGTCATCTATCCCACAACCAACAATGGACCATTGTGGGCTCCACATTTCCTTGATTATCGGTGCTTTTTGCATGTCTTCCCTTCATTTCTTCTAAATACCATCTATATCTCTCGTTCCCCTTCTCCCTGACATTTTGGGTTTAGACCTTCTCCATATTGATTGACATAAGTGTGAACGATTTGAGCAGAAAGTAATGTAGTCTTTAGTCCCACAAATTGAGAACTCTAGTGTCACTTTACAACCTTCCCAAAATGTACAAGTTGAATTCTCACCCATGCCTGTATAAACCATAACTTCAGTTATATATTAAAAGTTTAACAAAGCCTCCAGCTCCAGGAGTGGCCTCTTTCAATTTAGGACTAGATTGAAGAGTAAAGTAATGATTGCCGTGAAGCAACTTCACAGTGACAGCTCATTCTTTGCTAGCTCATTCTTCATACATTGTGTTAATCTAACAAGCATCATTTCTTACAGACTGGTACACAAAATTGCTGGGGAAACTCAGCGGGTGCAGCAGCATCTATGGAGCGAAGGAAATAGGCGACGTTTCGGGCCGAAACCCTTCTTCAGACTGATGGGGGGGGGGGGGGGGGGAAAGAACGAGGGAAAAGGGGAGGGGGGGGAGGAGCCCGAGGGCGGGCGGATGGGAGGGTGGGAGGAGACAGCTAGAGGGTTAAGGAAGGGGAGGAGACAGCAAGGGCTAGTCAAATTGGGAGAATTCAATGTTAATGCCATAAGGACGCAAGGTCCCCAGACGGAATATGAGGTGCTGTTCCTCCAATTTCCGCTGTTGCTCACTCTGGCAATGGAGGAGACCCAGGACAGAGAGGTCGGATTGGGAATGGGAGGGGGAGTTGAAGTGCTGAGCCACCATCTTCTTACAGACTGTCAGTTCTTCTCAAATGAACTGCAGTGGCTTAGTTAAACCATGAACAATTTAGGCCACTTCACAGCAACAACATTTTATTAGCAGCTCAGATTGGGACAGATTTTTCAGACACAAGGAACTGCAGATGCTGGAATCAAAGTGCTGCGCCAACTGTGTAAATCATGCAGCATCTATGGAGGACATGGATATGTGATATTTTGGGTCAAGACCCTTCTTCAGTTTTCTGAAGAAGGGTCTTGACTTGAAACATTGCCTTCCATGTCCTCTGGAGATGCTGCCTGACCTGGTGAGTTACTCCAGCACCTGTGCGTTCTGTGACAGATTTGGTCTGAATGCAACATCCAACAACTAGATTAAATCTATTATATATTAATGTTTTAAACACTACATGAAAAAATAATTAATCCTTGGTCGCTTCTTGCCAGTTGTATAAATTTCCGTTACCACTGGTTGTGAAAATTGCCAGTACACCATTGAAGTATAATTACACCCTCTTGTTGACAGTGGTATTATCACACCTCAGTTGTGGATTACAACTCTCAGCTTGTGACCAATTCCAGTTTTGTTTCCCCACTGTTTTCTACTTACGTGATTATAACCATAAAATGATAAAATATCTACGCAGACTGATTCACTGAAGCACCATCTCCACATACCATTTTATTCCCAGACAGCATTTACTCTAACACCCTGCCTCAAATATACTGTGAGATCAAGCAGTGTATAACATATTTAATTGATAATGCCTATAATGTGGTAGAAACGTCCCAAAACACTTCACAGAAGTGCAAAGAAACAACCAAATAGCTCAAAGCTCAGGTAGCTCTGACGTGGCCTCATTTACATCAGCGTGACCACGCGTAGACAATGTGATCGTTTTGCCCAATACTTGTACTCAGTGTGTCAAGGCCTGATGAATCTTCCAGTTGCGACCTTCTTCATTTGGTTTTCACAACGTGGCCTTCTTTACATTGACGAGAAGAAGCATAGACTCCACAACCATTTCACCGAATACTTTGACTTGGTCCGCCAAGGCCTGCTGGATCTTCAGGCTGCTAACCATTTTAGCTCCCTCTTTAACTTCCAATTCCCACACTGACCTTTCTGCCTGGGCCACCTCCATTGCCAGAGTGAGAACATGCTCAAACTGAAGGAACAGCCAACTGATATCCACTTGCAATCCAATGGTATCAACATCAAATTCACCAATTTTTGATAACTAACCAACTACCTTTTGTCCCATCTCTACCTCTCTTCCAGCTTTTTCCCCCTTACTGCAATGGGTGAAGGGTCCTGCCCTGAAACGTCAGCTGTCCATATTCTCCAGAGATGCTGAGTTACACCAACATTTTGTGTCATTTTAGTTCAACGTATAAGCTATCAATATGAATATGAGATAATCTGTAACTTTAATTGCTTAAGCAAAAACATGCCAGAGAGCATGTATCTAATCTATACTATTACTAAAACTCTCACCTTGTCCTCTTCGGTTTGCGTTTTTTTTTTAATTGGCGCAAAAACAAAACCTATATCGCTAGGATTTTTTTGCTACCTTATGCTCTAAGCGCACCAAGTTTTGTTCTGATCGGTGAAATATTAGAAAAGTTATGAAGGTTTAAAAAATCGTGAGATCAGCAGATTGGTCTTCTCGCCTGTCTGTCACCATGAAGGTAACGCCCCTTCCGGCACCCGCGGAGAATAAATCTCCGGAGGCGGGGCTGAGTCCGTGAGCAGCGTGCGGGCAGAGAGCAGCGACCAACACGAGGAGCCGGGAGCTGTGAAGTTGAACTGGAAGCCTCTGAGTGAAGTCGGAGTTCGACTGGAGCTACTGCGTGAGGCCGAAAGCTGAAGGTGCGGGGTGAACAGAGTGCGAGATGCGTCTGCTGCGACCCCCCCCTACCCAAACCCCCCCTTCTCCCACACCGACCCTTCTCCCACACACTCCCTACCCCCATTCCACCAACCCCCTTTCACCACCCCCCCCTACACCTCCCTCCCCCACCCCCCCTTGCCCCACAACCCCGCCTACCCCCACACCCCTTACCGCCCCTTCCACCAACCCCTCTTCCCCCACGCCCCCTCCCCCACACCCCCCCTCCCCATCACCCTCTTTCCGCCACACCTCCCCTCCCCACCACCCCCTCCCCCCCCCCCCGCACCCCCCTTTCCCCCCCTCCCCACCCCCACACCCCCTCCCCCACACCCACAACACCCTCCACCGCTCACCCCCCTACCCCTACACCACGCTCTGATCTATGGGTGAGTGTTGGAATATTGCGTTGGGGAATGGGTTGCGTTGGGGGGGACCAGGCCTCCCGTGTGACTGGGACCCAACGGGTCCCATTTAGTCTCGTGCCATATAAAAGAACACAGACCAAATTAAAGGTTAGGACTAAATACTATACCAATCTTAGGTTTAGTTTAGTTTAGAGATACAGCGCAGAAACAGCCCCTTCGGCCCACCGAATCCGCACCGACCAGCGATCCCCGCACACTAACACTATCCTACACACTGGGGACAATTTACCATTTTACCAAAGCCAATTAACCTTCAAACTTTTGAGTATGGGAGGAAACCGGAGCATCTGGAGAAAGCCCTCGCAGATCACGGGGAGAACGTACAAACTCCGTACAGACAGCACCCTTGGTCAAGATCAAATCAGTGTCTCTGGCGCTGCGAGACATCTAGTCTACCGCTACACCACCATTCCACCCCTCTCCAATCTCAGGTGCTTTGTTATTTTTGAACTGATCAAGAGAAAACAACTATGGGATTTAAATATTGGTATGAAAGTACACCTGTTCCATCTGCGAAACCACTTCCCAGAGCAGCGAATGTAGAGTGGAGAGTTCACGGCCCAGGTCAATGTAGCCTTCAAATCCTGCTGCATTTGAAATGGTTTCTGGGTTGGAGATTTCCAGCAGGAATCGTTGCATGTTGGTCCATTCATGCTCAAGGAACTGATTCATGAAAGACATATATTCCTCTTTGCTACCAAACCTGTTTTTAAAACATCAACGTCAAAATTGTAATTATTATTCAGTAAATCTCAACATCAATGGCATACATGATGTTACATTCAATTCAAAATCCAGAGATTTGGTACTCAATTTGCTTTACGGAAGTTTATTTTACCAAACTCATTTATAAACTTCAGATCCTGAATCGAACCAAATGTTTAATTTAGACCTTAAATTAGAAGTGCTTAATAAACAGCTGGTAACTAAATACATGTGCAGGTTTCTATTTTCTATCCAATGCTTCTTTAAGTCCACAAAAATCCTTTCCAACTGTGACCATTTTAATCTGGAACTGATAGAAACTAATAGTTTAGTCTGGATTTTTGCAAATGATGTGGGAAGACTTCAAAAGACTAGTTCTAACTAACGATAAGATTACAGCAGAGAGCATGAGATAACGCTTCAAAGATCATTGAGACACACCCGAGTTATTTTCCATCAGGATAAAAGCATCATGGATTATCAATAACCATTATCAAACAAATAAACTGTTCCAAGTCTCAGCAGATTCCACATTTACAGACCAGAACAATGCTTTGATGGTCTCATTAAGGGTCATTGTTTCCCTCTGAAATGGACAGATGCTGGAAATAGTAGATCAGGAAACAGATAGTCAACCTTTCACCCTTCATTAGAACTGAGAAAAGAAAAATATTGGTTTTAAGTGGCAATTTAAAAGCAACATTTAAATTGTTGCTTATATGTTGCCCATGTCAACCTATTATAGGAAGGATGTCAACAAAATAGAGAGTACAGAGGAGATTTACTAGAATGTTGCCTGGGTTTCAACAACTAAGTTACAGAGAAAGGTTGAATAAATTAGGTCTTTATTCTCTGGAGCGCAGAAGGTTAAGGCGGGACATGATAGAGGTCTTTAAAATGATGAGAGGGATAGACAGAGTTGATGTGGATCAGCTTTTCCCTTTGAGAAAAGGGAAGATTCAAACAAGAGGACATGACTTCAGAATTAAGGGACAGAAGTTTAGGGGTAACATGAGGGGGAACTTCTTTACTCAGAGAGTGGTAGCGGTGTGGAATGAGCTTCCAGTGGAAGTGGTGGAGGCAGGTTCGTTGGTATCATTTAAAAATAAATTGGATAGGCATATGGATGAGAAGGGAATGGAGGGTTATGGTATGAGTGCAGGCAGGTGGGACTAAGGGAAAAAAGTTGTTCGGCACGGACTTGTAGGGCCGAGATGGCCTGTTTCCGTGCTGTAATTATTATATGGTTATTATATGATTATATGGTTATAACATTTCTCTCTTTCCCAGTTCTAATGAAGGGTCTTTGAATTAAAATGTTCACTGCCTTGTTCCTAACCTGCTGATTAATACCAATTATTTTATTTCAAATTTCCAGCATCTGCAGCTTTTTTTAATTTACATTTTATGTTTTGGTTTTATTAATGGTATCCATACATTGTTTAGATTCATTGAAAATATTTTCATTTTGATTAAAACATGAAAATATTTAGAATACGGAATATTTTGAGCCATGCACTGAATTTGCTGATATTGAAATGATGTTGTTCACTGGTACATACAGTGCAAGAGACACTTAGAACAGGAGGACACAAAGTGCTGGAGTAACTCAGTGAGTCAGGCAACATCCCTGGAAAACATGGATGGTTGATGTTTTGGGTCGAGACCCATCTTCAGACTGAACATATTGGGGGGAGGGCCGGTAATAATAGGTTGACATGGTCAAGTGGGGTGGGGGGGGGGGGGGGGGGGGGGGGGGGTGGAAGTGAGCAGGTGGTGGGAACAAAGGCCAGAGATCAGAAAGGAAGGTGTGAGTAGGGTTGCCAACCTTCTCACTCCCAAATAAGGGACAAAAGGTGTTGTGCCGCCGCGGTGTGGTTATGGGGCTCACCCGGGATGAAGTGAACCATGTTCACTTCATCCCGGGTGAGGAAGTGCGAGGAAATAACGAGGGATGGACTTGTGAGCAATCTTGCAGGTGACGCGATGGACATCGAACGACAACAGATCTAATGAGCCGGTAGATGGAATCACAGAGCTGCTACCTGCTGTGACAATTCGCCATGTATTTGCTCCTGCGGGGTCCAGCACTCTGGAGATTTAAGGGTCGTCGGTGCTCAGGGAATTGGTGAGCGCTCCGATCCAACAGGGGAGGTGGTGGGAGTGGGGATGGGGTGGACGATTGAGAGACGCCAAAGAGATTTCATAATTAAAACATGGAAATTAAAAACACTCCCAGAGGCAGAGGACTGAAGAGGAGGGGGGAAACTAACCAGGAGAATGAAAACCCACAAGCGGCTGGCAGTCCAACCCTGAACACTCTGGTGATGGTCGCTTTGTTGTATTAAATGCATTTTTCACTTATATTTTCTATTTATGATGGATTTTTCAGAACGTAACCCCATCATAAATTGAGGAGCACCTGGTAGTAGCAGTCAAATATGGGACAAGGGCGGTCCCGCATGGGACAAACCAATTGTGGGATGTCCTGGCTAATACGGGACAGTTGGCAACCCCAGCTGTGAGACAGGTTTGAAGAGTTGCAGATTGTAAAGCCAGAGTGAGGAAATTGCAGGGGTGCAGAGTGGCGGGGAGAAATAGTAGGAGTCCAGATGGGGCAAAGGGGAAGGGGGGGGGGGGGGGGGAGGCAGGGTTGTGTGGGAGAAAGGGGGGAGGTGCTGTTCCTCCAGTTTGTGTGTGGTCTCACTCTGGCAATGAAGGCAGCCCAGGACAGAAAGGTCAGTGTGAGATACGGAGTTAAAATGATTAGCAACCAGGAGATCCAGTTGGCCATGGTGAACCAAATGCAGGAGTTCAGTGAAATGGTTGTTGAATCTAAGATTGATCTCACCAATTTACAGGAGGCCACATCAGGAACATCAAATACAGTAGATGAGGTTAGAGGAGGTGCATGTGAACCAGTCTCACCTGGAAAAACTGCTGGGGTCCCTGGAGAGAGGTGAGCTAGAAGGTATAGGGACAGGAGTTACATCTCCTGCGGTTGCAGGGGAAAGTACCTAGTGAGGAGGTGGTTTGGTTGGGAAGGGATGAGCAAACAAAGGAGTTGTGGAGGGAGTGATCTCTGCTGAAGGTGGGAAGGGGTGGGGATGGGAAGATTGACAATGTTGGAGTATGATGCGTTGGATGTGGAGGCTGGTGGTGTGAAGGGTGAGGACCAGGGGAATTCTGTCCTTGTTCTGTCTGGGAAGAGGGGGAACAAGTGCAGAACTACAGGACATAAAAGAGTGAGGGTGAGGGTTCCGTCTATGACAGAAGGAGGGAAACCACGTTTACTAAAAAAAGAGGACATCTTGGATGTCCAAGAATGGAAAATTTCATCTTGGGAGCAGATGCAGTGAAGATGGAAGAATTGAGAGTAGGGAAGAGTGTACTTGCAAGAGGCAGGGTGGAAGGACATGCAGTCCAGATAACTGTGGGAGTCAGTAGGTTTAGAATAGACGTCAGTCGATAGTCTGTCCCCTGCGATGGGACAGAGAGATTGAGAAAGGGGAGAGAGGTGTCAGAGATGGTCCAGGTGAGTTGTTTAGATTCAGTGCAAATATTTTCATTTGGATTAAAACATTTCAGTGAATACTTTGGGCTATGTACTGAATTTGCTGATATTGAATGATGTTGTTCACTGGTACATATAGGGTGGCAGTGTGGAAGTTAGTAGTGAAGTGACCGTGTTCTGCAAGCAGGCAGGAGGCAGCCCTGATGCAGTCTTTGATGTACTCGGGGGTCATGAATTATTGGGATTCGCTGCTGCAAATAGCGTGGAGGAGATGATAGAATGGTTAAATTACCAGCCGAGTAATCAGAGACTTGGACTAATAATAAAGCCAGATGGTTAAAATCTCACCACGGGAGCTGTGGAATGTAAACTTAATGTTGTAGAATTTTAAAACAAAAAAAGTCATATATTTATATTACTAAAAGTCTGATCTTGACCACTTCCTGTTGTTCTGAAGTGCCTGGCAGTCCACAAGCGCCTGGCGGTCCAACCCTGAACACTCTGGTGATGGTCACTTCGGTGTATTAAATGTATTATGATATTTTCGATTTATGATGGGTTTATGACGGCTGTGATTTTTGGCCATCTTACTCAGTCCCCCTCCGCTGTGCAGGACAAGAGGATTTTTCCCATCGATGAAAGATAAAAGAGTTATTAGTGTTTAAAAAATGTTGAGATTCTCTCTCCTGAAGGCCAAGCCCCTTCCAGATGGACTATAAAACCCGGAAGTGTTGAGTGCCTCAGTCAGTCTCTGCAAGATGGGGGAGAGAGAGGGTCACGTCTCTCAGTCTGAGCTGTGAATAGCACTGCACACATGTCTACTAAACTGTGAGTGGTTTTACTGACCTGTCAGTGCCCTTAATGTGGTTTGAAAATATAGTTTGTAAATGCTACAGCTGTGTTGCCGTTGGTTTGTAAATGCTAAAGCTGTGTTGCCTTTGGTTTGTAAATGCTAAAGCTGTGTTGCCTTTGGTTTGGAAATGCTAAAGCTGTATTGCCTTTGGTTTGGAAATGCTAAAGCTGTGTTGCCCATGGTTTGGAAATGCTAAAGTTGCCTTGCCTAATTAAAGTTGCCTTGCCTTCAAAATAATTAACAGTCTAATCTTGACTACTTCCTGTTTGCGCTTAATATTGATTTTAGAAAAAACGCCACCACATGCGGCTGTGATTTTTGGCCATCTTACTCTGAGTCCCCCTCTGCTCATCAGGTGCCCAGGATTTTTCCCATCGATGAAAAATAAAAGAGTTATTAGTGTTCAAAAATGTTTGAGATTTGCTCTCCTGTCAATCATGCTATGAAGGCCATGCCCCTTCTGGTGGGAGGGACTATAAAACCCAGAAGTGTGGGCCTGGCTCAGTCTCTGCAAGATGGAGGAGGGGAAGGTCACGACTCGCTGTCTTAAGTCGCCTTGCACCCTGCTTGAAATGGTATGAAACTGCACTTGAATTTGGTGGCCTTGCACCCTGCTTGAACTGGAATTTCAAGGAATAGCCGTGAGTCAACTGCTAGCCCACCAGCCGTGAGTGAGTGAGCTGCCAGCACAACAGGCTTGAGTGACTGTGCCGCCAACCCAAGAATCCATTCGGCCCACAATCTCCTCTGGAAACCAGTCCCTTCAGCCCACAATAACCAAACTAGCGCTCCAGAAAGCCCCACCCCCACCCCCACTGGCCACCAATATTGGAATTGGTGGAGAGGTGGAATATTGCGTTAGGGGACCAGCCCTCCCGTGTGATGCTGGACCTAACGTGTCCCACTTAGTCTAGGATATATATATATATATAAATATATATTTGAACATTTTCAAGGTAGGAAATCTGTCATCAGAGGAGTAACTCAAGTCCAATCAATGTGGTTGACTTTTCAATGGTATTAAAATGTTTAAGGGCCATTAGACATGCACCATTCCAAATAAAAATTGGAAAGAAAGTGTTGGGATCTAAATCATTGTACATATTTAAGACTGAGATTTTTTGGTCTATAGGGGTGTCATAGATTATGGGGTACAGGTAATAAAGTGGAGCTGAGGCCAGGATAACAGCCATGGTCCTGTGGAATGGTGGAGCAGATTTAAGGGCTTGTCCCATTTAGGCTATTTTTTAAGCGACTGTCGCCACATGGTCGCCGGGGTGTCGCCTGTATGGTTGTGAGTCGTCTCCTCAGTCACCCAAAGAGTCGTAGCGTCTTTCTGGTCGCTGCTGGATTTTCAACCTGTTGAAATATTTTCGGAGACAGTCGGCGACAGTGGTTTTGACGCCAATGACTTCTCCAAACGGAGGTGCTGTCGTAGTTGTCGCCAGGTTAACGTAAGTTGTCGCCAGGTGACGTAGCTTGTCGCCGGTGCTGACTTCGTTTTTTTTTGTTGTTAAAGTAATGATTCTATTTCAAATTTTATGTCGAAGGAGGGTCCAGTCGCCGGTTTGTCAGCGACCTGCTACGGCTATGACAGTCGCCTAAAAATAGCCTAAGCGGGACAGGCCCTTTAATTCCATGGCTCACTCCTGCTATGGGTTATTATTTGCAATCCCTAACTCTGAAAAACCAATGCTATAATTTTTTTGTTCTTACCAAAGGGCAGATGGCACAATGGGCTAAGTGTTCGGCTGGCAACCGGAAGGTAGCCGGTTCGAATCCCGCTTGGAGTGCATACTGTCGTTGTGTCCTTGGGCAAGACACTTCACCCTCCTGTGTGTGAGTGATTGGTGGTGGTCGGAGATTGGCAGCCACGCTTCCGTCAGTCTGCCCCAGGGCAGCTGTGGCTACAGAAGTAGCTTACCACCACCGAGTGTGACTGAGGAGTGAATGAATAATGCGATGTAAAGCGCCTTGAGTATTAGAAAGGCGCTATATAAATCCCATCCATTATTATTATTATTATAACGCAGCAAATTTCCCATGGATACAACTCCAAGGTTAAACCTATCTGCAGTAGAATGTGTTTAAACCCACAGGACTATATTCCTAGTGCAGAATCAGAATTTTCCAAAAGCTGCACTTTGATCCGTCCCTCTGACCTCCAAATAAGTAGTTATAGCATACTGAAAACCCCCTATAATCTACTGTCCAGAAACACCAATGGTTCAGTATCTAGGTCATCTGTTGTGCAACCTTTCTACTCACTGGGCTCTAGTTCCCAA
This sequence comes from Amblyraja radiata, assembly GCF_010909765.2. Classification (NCBI taxonomy): domain Eukaryota; kingdom Metazoa; phylum Chordata; class Chondrichthyes; order Rajiformes; family Rajidae; genus Amblyraja; species Amblyraja radiata. Next base: position 26,491,942 of record NC_045987.1, read on the forward strand.
ACTCTCTTAAAACTCACCTGGGTCACTGAAAAAATGTATTATATGTAACATATAAAAAAATGATTTAAAAATGCTGGAGTATTAATAGATATAACAGTCTGGTAGATCTGCTAGGCCAGGTTATTAGAGCTTTATTGTAAGTGGCGACTGATCTAAGGTCGAAGATCCAAGATAACAGGGTAAATTCAGCAAGTGTTTGACTTTAGAGCACTGTGGGTACACAGGCATATCAGATAAAGAATGTTTATGTCTGGCTTACCATGACAGTGCACATGTTCATATATGCATGCACATATGTGTGCGTGCGTGTGCGTGCATGTTTGTGTGTGTGTGTGTGTGTGTGCGTGCGTGTATGCGTCCGTGTGTGTGTGCGCGCGTGTGTATGCATGTGTGGGTGTGCGCGCGTGTGTGTGTGTGCGCGAGCGTGTGTGTGTGTGCGCGCGTGTGTGTGTGCGTGCGCACATTGGTTTGCTTTTCCAGACATCTGAAGAATTTTAACCCAACGACTGTGTCACAATCCACAAGCTTCACATTGAAGCCAATAAAAAGACACTTACTTGGCAAAATTTGCTAGGTTCTGGGTAACCTTGGCAATTAGAGTCAGTGTTCTTGCTGTGCGGTCATCTGGATATTCCTGTAGGAGGTTGAAGAGAGAAGGGGACATGATGGCAGGGCAGAGGAAGCGCAGGAAGAGGGAAGCACTGATTAGTCTCTCACTGATGTCAGGTCGCCCTCGGCTGCTACACTCCTGTCTCCACGATGCAAACACTTCCTTCAGTTCTCGTGGAAATACGCTGTTGAATAATCAATTTGTTGGAGTGAAATGAAATTATTGCTCTCCATGTCTCGTGTTAGCAAGGTCTTTAAAGTTAGGACAGTCATGCTATTTCAACATTATTTTTAATTACTAAAATCCTTCTGCAGTTGCAAATGAATGCAAAGGTTACAATAATGAATATGAAATGTATACAGAAACTGTTCTTATATGGGGCTTATGATAACTAACTTTCATAAGCATCAATCATTTTGTCATAATATGAAAAGCTAGTGGAATCCTATAGAATTAGCTCCATTTCTGAACAAGATTATCTGGAATTTGCTATTTCTTTCACGAACGGCAGGGATCTGTTTTTGCATAGAATAATTATGGAATTATCATTCCAGATACAATAATCATAATAGGTTTTATTCTCATATCATTGAAATAAAGGAAGAAAACCATTCTAATTATGATTATATATGTTAGATTTTGCTTGACGGCAAAATTGGTGAAACAGAAAATGACAATGGTGCAGTTACACGATTATTTTTAATAGGTAATTATTTGCCAAATTTACAATTAACAAAAATTGTAACTGCATATTTTAAAAAAATGAGCCATATATCATTCCATGAATTTTAAGATTAGGAATATTTTAAGTGTTCGAATTAACTTGAAGGATTATTTTAGAGCTCAATAAAATTGGATGATTGATAAATCTTTTATGTTAGAAATGTGCATTTCGTAGCAATTGCAAGTAAAGATAAAATATTTGTATCTGATGCGATGTATACTGCCCTGTGTAGAACACACAGCCTTCCATGTAAATATTTAACCGTAGATCTTGGTATCAGTAGAAGCATTGGGTTCCAGCAATGACAAATCTACTTTCGTAATGGTAGCCAGTTAAAAAGCACAACATTCAACAACCAAGCTTCTCAGCAAATATAGTTGCCTTCAATGGTCAACCTCTAGTGCCAGTATTAATGCAATTCGATGGTCTTTGAATTGATTTCAAATCGAATTCGATTGTGACATAAAAAATAGCCAATGTTGCTTAACCATATAATATGATTTGACTAAACTTCTAATTTATAATTTAAGCTGCTAAACCATAATGCTATACAGTCAAAATACAATAATTTATCATATTTATGCAATGTAAGATTATGAATGCAAAACAGTCAGATTAATTTACTACCCATTGATTTTTGGAATGAATTATTCAGAAAAATATGTATCAGCAGTTTCTTAATGATAATGAAAAGTTAAAATACATGATGTTTAGTGCAGGTTCAGTAATCCAACACAATCCTATATTTTAATATATGCATTCAAACTATGTCAAAGTGCAGATGACCAACATTTATAACTGAACCAACATTTATAACTGAAAGGCATGAAATGCTCTTGACAAACAGGTTTGGACATGAATTATGTTCTCAATATAGATGCTGCCTAGTGAGAGATTCTTGCACGATTTGTTTCAGATTTACAGCTTTCACAGTTTGGTGGTTTACGTGGTCATTTTAAATCTGTGTAAAGCAGCAGAGAAATTTACAACTGCAAGGACAACCATTTGCTCTTCACCAGCCAGCCCTACATCCTAGCGTCTGGAGCTTGAGAGCGACACACAAAAAAGAGCAGAACCCATCCGCTGTCATTTAGCTCATTTTCCCAGCCACCTCAGACAACTCCACCTTCATATCATCACAATTACACTCAAGTTAAAGACAGTGGTTTTGGCCCTGCGGTGTTCACCCTCAATCTGCTTGTGGAGTTTGTGTAGGAAGGAACTGCAGATGCTGGTTTAAGCCTGAAGAAGGTTTTTGAGTCTGAAGAAGGGTCTTGACCCAAAACATCACCTTTTCCTTTTCTCCAGAGATGCTGTCTGAGCCACTTAGTTACTCCAGCTTTTTGTGTCTGTCTTTTGCTTGTGGAGTTCTATCAGATTGTGTTTACTACTTTCAGAGGAGGATCTTTAACAAAGAGATATTTCTTCATTCTTCCTCATGACCAAATCTAAAATAGCCTGTTCCTGGGTAGGTTCCATAATCTATTGCTCTAAGAAGCGATCCTAATGGACACCACGATTTTTCTCCTGTGATTTTCCTTGCTGGCTTGGTTTGTCCAATCAATGTGTAGATTAAAATCTCCCTTGACAATTGTTGTTGCATGGGTTACTATAGTGGGTGTTATTTACCCCCAATATTGATTGGAAATCCCTTAGTGCCTGGGGATTAGATGGGGCAAATTAAAACAATACACAATGGTTCAGCTAGGAATGGGGCTAGACAACACCTTATACTGGAGAATGAGTCTGGCTAGGTGGTTTAAGTTTTGGGGGGCAGCATTAAGTGATCTTAATTCCCTCAATTATATGATAGTTACGATGATATAGTTATAGATCATATAGTTATGATTATATGAAATTGGGGGAAGTGCTGAATTGGGGGGAAGACTACTTACACCAGGATGAGACAGGAACTGGAGAAAATAGATTATGGGTACCTGGTTCAGAGTAAATCTACATCTGACGTAGGGATCTTTCAAAGGGTCGGTTGATTAGAGTTGAATCATACAGACATTGTGGGCCAACGGGCCTGCTACTGTGCTGCTCTATGTTAAAATAGGATGACAATTGTGTTAAACACCTCTTGCAGAGGACCAAAAAGGGGGGAAAAAAACTACCTCAGGGAAGGCATCCTCAGGGAACTTTTACTGAATAATGGAATCAGCAAGCTGTTCCAACAGGTACATTTAAAAAAAATCAAATCCACCATTCAATGCATCTGCCCAGTATCCTTTTCACACAAAAATAATAGATGGAAACTGCTTTAAATGTGAAGTAGGCTCCCACTGTGTTTCAGTGTGTTTCTACAATGTGTCACATCAATAGGCAACCAAGTTTTAACAAAGCATGAAAGCTGCAAAGTCACAAACAACACTGTACAAACTGGCAGATAAGTGGTTCAGTGAATTAAGTGAAACAATTGTTTTAATTGACCCTTTCTGATTTTCCTGGTTAGAATACCGTGATTCAAACACTGTGATTCAAATTTGTCTCTTGTTTTAACCACTGACCCCATCTATACTTCATGCTGCATCGGAAATGCAGCCAACGTAATCTCCCCACTGCAATCAAATCTCCCTACTACAATCAGTCTGAAGAAGGGTGTCAGGGGTTATGAGGAGAAGGCAGGAGAATGGGGTTAGGAGGGAGCGATAGATCAGCATAGATTGCATGGCAGAGTAGACTTAATGGGCCGATTGGCCTAATTCTGCTCTTATTATTTATAACCTTATAAGGGTTCCAACCCAAAACATCGCCTGTCGAATTTTTGAGATGCTGCCTGACCCACTGATTTACACCAGCATTTTGTGTCTATCTTTGGTGCAAACTAACTTCTGCAGTTCCTTTTTTATTACAACTTAATCAAATACTTGTCCCATCCAGTCATTCCTCCTTCTCATTGCTCGCATCCGGCAGAAGGTACAGAAGCTTGAAAGCACCACCAGACTCAGGAACAGTTTCTTCCCCTCTGTTATCAGGCTTCTGAACGGTCCTTCCATAGCTTAGAGTTCTGTCTGATTCACCTCTCCCCCATTGCGTTCATTGGACTTTGTCTATGGAACAATACTAAGGCGCTACAATACTGAGAACTATATTCTGCACTCTGTATCTTCCTCTTTGCTCCATCTATTGTACTTGAGTTTTACTTGATTGTATTTAGTCATACAGCACGGAAAGAGGCCTTTCGGCCCAACTTGCCCATACCGACTAAGATGCCGCATCTACTCTAGTGCCACCTACCCGTGTTTGGCTCATCTCTCTCTAAACCTTTCCTATATCCACTTACATGCCCACTCACAGTGCCCTCCATAATGTTTGGGACAAAGACCCATCATTTATTTATTTGCCTCTGTACTCCACAATTTGAGATTTGTAATAGAAAAAAATCACATGTGGTTAAAGTGCACATTATCAGATTTTAATAAAGGCCATTTCTTTTACATTTTGGTTTCACCATGTAGAAATTACAGCTGTGTTAATACATAGTCCCAGGGTGCTGAGAGCTCTCTTATACCTGCATTAAGGAGGCAATTAAATACACCTGAGCAATTACAAACCCGTGAAGCCATGTGTCCCAAACATTATGGTGCCCTGAAATGGGGGGACTATGTATAAACACAGCTGTAATTTCTACATGGTGAAACTAAAATGTATAAACATGGCCTTCATTAAAATCTGACAATGTGCACTTTAACCACATGTGATTTTTTCTATTACAAATCTGAAATTATGGAGTACAGAGGCAAATAAATAAATGATTATGGAGGGCACTATATGCATGGTATATCAGATCTGCAAACAAAGCTTTTCACTGTACTTCAGGATACCTGACAATAATAAATGTAAACAAAAACAATAAACTGAAAGATAGAAGTGATACACATTTATTTCTTCAGGAATTAACAATTACTAATTAATTATTGGTTTAATAATTTCAACATGATTTATGGATGAGATATTGACGCTGGAGTTTCAGGACTTTCTCCTGATGTGGATTGAATCTTCAATGTCCTCTTGCAACTTTCCTACTGTGACTAAAGTACTTAAAAATGAAAGCAAGGATACTGCACGGGTATAAACTAATATTTTATTTAATTCCTATGATTGCTGATTATGCAAATTGAAAACCATTTCCAAGCAAAACAAAGATTAAACTAATTAATTGATGTTTGTAAATGAAAATAGGCCTGGTAATCAACATATGATGCCTTTCAGTCTAAATGCACAGCTGTTGCTTAACGCAAGTTAAAAAGGAATGGAAATCAAAACGAAAAATTGTATAATTGCCAGCTGAAAGCATTGGGAACGTTACAGATATAACAGTATAACACGGATTTCTATTTCTGAGCAAAATCCATGGACCTGGAACATTAACTATTCCCTACTCCTTAAAAGGTGCAGAACAAGTTGAAAATGTCCAGCATTTTGTACATAATTCTTTTCTACGACCTTGACTGATTTACCATTCATTTTCTGAAGATGTTTAAAGAACTAGCTAATAACCTCTAGCGGATGGTAAAAAGGAACACAGACAAGATGATCTCCACTGAAGTGCAATGTGATTACTAACCAGTAAGAGTTAATGATCTTGCAAAACGCCAGCTCACAGCACATTTTCAGGTTGCTCTGATGCTCAGAGAGGTCTCCTGATGAGCATTTGTTTGGGTCCACCTCACAATTTTCATCTGATTCATAGAGAGCCTTGATGAACTCCCCTGTCAAAAAGAATAACTCATCACACTTCACACTTAAATCACACATTAGAAATATAAATATTTTAAAATTCTGCTTGATCAAGCCATTCCATAATCATTCATTGCATGGCATGTTTAAGCCCAACATGCATTTGTGATTTAGTTTAACCCAGTTGAGTAGAAGACATTATAATCTACAGCTGAAATGGTAAGAAACAGAAATGCTGAGAAAATAGGCTGCACCAGAAATCTGTCATATTCGAAAAGGGCAATGGTAGATCACAAATAGGAGTTCAAGACACAAATAATATCCTACATTTCCAAAGATACAGCCTAAACCTTTTCAACAGCAAGTTGTTATTTTCCTGACTATTCAGCATTATTTTTTGGGATCAAAAGTGAATCACATTTCATTTCCATCCCCCCATTTTTACCAAGTGCATCCTGGAGATACTTCTGTCCAACCAGTTTCAGATACTCCTCTATTGCTTTGGTCGCCAAGGTATTCTCCCGAAAAATTAGATGCTCATTGTCCCCACAACGATCAACTTCAGACATCATCAAATCTGTCAAGAAATCCTGCAAAAGAAAATTGTAGAGCTGAACCGATTAAACCGTTATTTGGTAAACATTAATTAAATTCATCTCCATTTTACTGCAGTATTTATCTAAGAAAACATTGAAATACCATTGAGACTTGCACTGCATTTTAAATATTCTTTCCTTCTCAAAACATAAAAGTAGAGGTTGTACATAGAATGGATTACGGTATGACATAGTTGGCACCTAAATTTAGGTTCCACTGTACTGTTTTGTATTGTATTAACTTCTATTAAAATAAACAAAACAAAAAAAATTATTCTTTATTACGAAGGAAACCTATACATGTTTTTGACAACTGCTTAAATTGTTCTGCCAGTTTGACCACATGATGATTACAAATCTGAAAACAAAGCAATAAAAACTGAAGACAATTATAAACAAAGAGTGGCGTTATGAAGCAAATAAGGTTTGTCTGAAGCATGATCAATATTGCATTTTACAATTTCTTTTGAGGGCAGGTTAAGCAAGCAGGTATGTTGTTTTTTATTGAGCAGGTACTTGCTCATTTACTTTCTCATTTGTACTTCTTCTTCTTCTTCTTATCGAGTCCACAATCAAGATTAGAAGTTGTTCAGCCAGAGCTGAACACACTTCTCGGCATCTGCACAATGGTGTCTGTCTTGCGCTTCTTGTGCTTCTTGTGCGTGGTGGTGGATAGATTGGTTGAAACAGGGCCGCGACGTGAACGCTCTTTCCTTGGCCCCCTCATTTGTACTGACTGCATCCGAGGCAATGCCCATGATGTGCAGCTTCTCAATCCACCCCTATAGTTGGCATTCTTGGCTCCAGTTCTCTGTATTAAGAATCTCAACCACCCAAAATGTGCTAAATTCTTTGCACTATTCAGATCCCTGGATTATATCATCGATCTATACGTCGATATTAATGCACCCAATTACTTTATATTTTATTCTGGTTCTCATCATACATTTTCCAGGACTGAATTTCATATATTATATGAAACTATATATTTTATGAAACTATATATGATTATATTAACACACATCCCTTGAACAAATAAAGTGGGAAGGAACTGCAGACGCTGGTTTAATCCGAAGATAGACACAAAAAGCTGTAGCTCAGCGGGACAGACAGCATCTCTGGAGAAAAGGTTTAGGTGACGTTTCGGGTCTAGGCCCTTTTTTAGAGTTCTTCAGAGTCCGACGAAGAGTCTTGACCCAAAATGTCACCTATTCCTTTTCTCCAGAGATGCTGTCTGGCCCGCTGAGTTACTCCAGGGTTTTGCGTCTATCTTCGGCTTGAACAAATGAAGTTTGAGAAAGATAACCTTCCATTTATGTAAGTGGACAGAAGGCAAAGATAAATTATGACACCGTCTCCTAAACAAGATAAAATTGTCAAAAAAAAAGCCCACCACAATTCTTGACAGCCTGATATTTTAATGTACACGCAGTACAATCCTTAGAGTTGTGAGTGGCAGGCTTGTTAGAATTCTCTCAGCCGCTCAACATTGAAGAGTGTGTAAGCTGGTGTTCCTCAAACAAATGTTTTCCATTTTTGTGAATCATAAATATATAGCATAGCAAAAGATATTAACCTTTTCTCTTCCAATAAAGAAACATATTTTTGTCAATTTTTGCACAAAATTGACAGAACTACATTTCTCTTTATTGGAAGAGAAACCAAGGGCAAACCTAAGCATTTGTAAACTCTCCACATAACCTAGAGGCCGTTTCCAAAATGGCATTGATTACTTTAAGTTTTCATGTGTTCACATTGCTGAAATATAATGCTGAAATGTGGACTGAACACACAAAACATTTTAAGCCCTGGATTCATGGCCAATAGGATCAGAAGAGTAAAATTTACTGCAAGCGAGCTCTCCCATTTATTTCCGTAATGGTGCCGTTCATCATCATTTAGCTGCTGCTGGCAGGAAAGAGGTGGTTAGGGCATTCAACACATTTGCACGATTAGGTATCAGTAGGCAATATCCAAGATAATTAAAATGGTTTATAAGTTTTTTCTTCCTTTCCTGAGACAGACGCCTTTTTGTAAAATTCCAGTCACTAAAGCAATCAGCTGAGAACTAATGAAATTCACTCAGCAGAGACAAATCATGGTGACATGCAAATCTAAGATGTGAACTGATTCACATATATTGTGGGGAGCCAACTCATATTAATTTGAGCCACATGATCTATGTTTAAGACATGCCCTTTCTATACTTAAGTAGAAATTAACGGTGAATAGAGCTCGAGTATAATAGGTGGAGACTAATATTAATGCGAGGACCATAAAAAGCTATGCATTTTTCAAAACTGTTTTAAATAATAGCTTTCTGATGGGCAGATGTGATCAGCTTTTAAACTGGTCACATCTGTTTTAATGTGGAACCAAGTAACAAATATAGCCTTTAAATGACAGATCATTCAGTTTCATGAAAGGTCAAATGTTATTATCGATCTGAAGTGATAAAAAGATTCATAGTTTGACTGGTCTTTGGAAAAATTCAATTACTATGTCATGCTGAATTTTCATTCTGAACCGCTATTATTGTACGAAGATATGCTTTGCATTACGATGTGTGAAATCTGATAACATGTCTTTCAACATTTCACAACAACTAACTGCTGAGAATCATTAGTTTATGGTGAGCATACGCACACATTTATTTTTAGCATAATACACATTAATTCACGTTAATCACTGATCTGCAAAAAAAGATGGGACCTTAAATAATTAGTCACGGGAGGAAAAAAAAAGTTCCCTTCTGCCTCTTAAAACTAAGTTCAGACAAAAACAGAAATGTGCAAAACTCCAAATTAACACAGCGCCCATGAATTTTTAATTGTTTTCTTCGTTCATATTGGAAACTTTTATTCAACAACAATACAATCACCGTTTTTTGTTTTCAATTATGATGACAAATCTACTCAAATATTAACTCCCTTTAAAAGAATTCTAACACAAAATGTACAAATGACACATTAGGCCAAACAACAGAAAGATCAAGAATCAGGTGAAGCCAATTGCAAGTGTTCCTGGAGCATTGGCATTAGGGTTATTCAGTCTATTTGCTGCAATATTATGTAAACAGCATTTGTGTTTTTTAAATAAATCTTTGAATTTGGAAGATAACCAGCTGTGTAGCAGCACCAAGAAACCTTTCCAAACTGCAAACCTGAATAAAATTCAAGCAGTTTCACTCCATGTCATTAAAAATAAATGAGCCTACATATTGTCTAAAATCTCACAATGGCATTGCAAACAATTTTCTGGTTGCGAATGTAAATACATCGCATGCTGAGTTGAAACTATAGATGCAACAAATACTACCAATACAGAAGGTTGTTCCACGAGCAGTGGCTGTACTGTTGCCGTACCAAGGTCCTCAACGAATAGCCTGAGGGCTGAGGTGGCATGCCACCAAATTCAGCAACAATCACTAGTTTCCAGAAATGAGAGCAGAGATGTGAAGCGGGAGATAAAGAAGTTAAGAAATAAATAGGTTTTAGTTAGAGAACAACAAAAGAACATGGCTTTGTTTAACACATGCTTTGAAGCACACTTCGTTCAGGCCCTGTGGGCACCCAGTGGCATCGGCCTAACCAGCTCTTCAAGCATTTTTTTCCCCCTCTGATCTGAGATGAAAACATTGCCAGAATTCACAGGGCACTGATCATTATAGCTTCGCAAAGAGCTGACAAAGGGTTTCAGAAGCAGGAATGAGACATAAATCAGGAATTTTTGCAAAACCAATTCAGCCAAACTACAATTTATGCTAACCTTAACAGAATGTCAAGTCCACAGACTGAAAAAGAGAGATTCCATTTTTTTTGTCTCCTTCATTCCTCAGAGAAACAACATGACTAAAGATGTTAGGGGAATAAAATAACGGCAAAACTAGCAAAAGTGACAAGTGGCACAAACGGTGCCTTTTTTAGTTGAAATTTTGAAAATTGCTTTTTATCAAGTTTCCAAACACAACAGCCAATTACTTTTCCTAATTCTTCCCAACCTCTCTTGTGCCAACATTAAAATGTTTACAGGTAAGGGTAAGTTTTCAAAGGAAGGGATGGAAAAAATAAATGTTAAAACTTTCAAGTACAACTGCGCTGTACACACATGGGTGAGTTAGACACTGAAATGGTAAGATTAGAAGGATTGACTGTTCCCTTTCCATCTTAGGCAAAACAAACGCAGGTGTACAGCTGTTCTCTCAAGTAAAGCTTTATAATATATTTGTCATTTCTACAATAGTACAACGCAACTGATTTTAAAGAATCCCTAAAGGGCCTGTCCAACTTATGCAATTTTTTCGGCGACTGCCGGCACCCGTCAATAGTCGCAGCAGGTCGCCGAAAATGTTCAACATGTTGAAAATCCAGCGGCGAGCAGAAAAAGGTATGATTCTTTGGGCGACTACTCACGACCATACAGGCGTCACCCCGCGACATGTCACATTCACCTTAGCCTCTATGTGTATCAGAATAAAATTCATTATACCCCATCAACTGATACAACTCACCAACAGCACATGCTGCATTCTGCGGCGATAAACCTAGAACATTATAGGCTGGATTTTTTCCATAGCTTTGCTCGTTTGCAAACTTCTAAAACATACTGGAGATGGTGGTGTGGATATTTACAGATATCCATGCAAACACGTGGAGCCTGGGCAGGCAGAGTGCGGCATGAGTGAGTGTGAGGCTAATTTCCACCATTAGTAAAGAGTTGGTTGATGATTATACGTGGGGAGGCACAGTGTCGCAGCTGGAAGAGCTGCTGCCTCACAGCGGCAGAGACTCGGATTCCATCCTGACCTCTGGTGCTGTCTGTGTGGAGTTTGCATTTTTTCCCTGCGACGTGAGGATTTCCTCACACATCCCAAAGACGTGCGGGGTAATTGGTCTATGTAAATTGTCCCATGTGTGTTGGGAGCGAATGAAGAAGTGGGATAACATAGAACTACTGTGAATGGGGATTGGTGGTCAGCATGGACCTGGTGGGCTGAAGGTTTCAATGCTGTGGCTTTCAACCAACCAATCAATCAAGCAGTGATATCATAAAGGAGCTCAGTGCTAATTTTAACAGCCTATCTTCCACACAATGATGACACATATATTGTAAATATCCATTCCCACCCACCCACCCTAACCCCATGCAAAACAATTCTCTACGACCAACAGATTCGTTCCCGATTGATTTCTCTCAGCCTTTCCAGATTTGGCAAACGCTATCTCCCAGTTACCAAACACTAACACGCTTTCCATTCCCATATTGACCGTAACTATCCTGGGCCTCCTCCATTGTCAGAGTGAAACCAAATGCAACTGGAGGAACAGCACCTCATATTTCGCTTGGGCAGCTTACAACCCAGTGGCATGAATATTAATTTCTCTAACTTCATGTAATCCTTGCATTTCTTTCTCTACGCCCCTCCCCCATCCTAGTCGTACTGGCTTCACTGTCATAGAAACATAGAAAATAGGTGCAGGAGTAGGCCATTCGGCCCTTCGAGCCTGCACCGCCATTCGATATGATCATGGCTGATCATCCAACTCAGTATCCCATCCCTGCCTTCTCTCCATACCCCTTGATCCCTTTAGCCACAAGGGCCACATCTAACTCTCATGCTGGTGAGTTTCACTGCCTGTATAACTCGTTATCATCAACCCAACAGCCAACAATGGATCAATGTGGGCTCCACGTTTCCTTGATCATCACTGCTTTTTGCATAACCTTTATTCATTTGTTCTATGTACTTTCTATATTTTTTATTTCCCTTTCCCCTCACTCTCAGTCTGCAGAAGGGCCTCGATCCAAAACGTCACCTACTCCTTAACTCCCGAGATGCTGCCTGACCCGCGGAGTTATTCTAGTTTTTTGTGTCTATCTTCTTGTGCTAGTGTTTACAGCCTTTTGAAGTTCTTGGGCTGTTTGGGTCTGCAGGAAAGTTGAAGGGTATTGCCCTGCATTTGGGGCTTCTGCAAAAACCAGCTACACTCCGACACAAGTGCAACAGTCGGCATTTCTCTGAGTAAAACCAGGAGAATGAGCAGGTGACTGAGAGCATGCCATGTAGTGATGAAGGAAGGAGGAGGAGGACAGGCAGGATATAGACCATAGCCACACAGGATATTGGAGAACAATCTGTCTAGCTGAACTTCAACAGAGAATACTTCACATCACCCCTCGCTGCAGTGCAGATGATCTCACAGTAACGTGCTACCTGCAATGCTCACTCTTATTAAGGGGGGCTGATTGACATGAAGTGGTGTTAGACACTCACAATTCCAGGAATGAGGTTATTTAATACCTTTGATAATTACTGTGCAAGTTAATTTAGAGCAAAGGGTCAAAAGCAAAGATGTTCTGGATCAGCTATTGTGATTTATTGGTCACTCAAAGTTGCTACAGGTGAATGCAACATATTATTTCAGCATTTTTAATCCATTTTTACCAATTTCTTCAGTGGCAGCACAAAGCTAAGCTTTCAAGATAAGGAAGGGAATAATTAGTCTTAGTCGTAAAATCATCCAGCATGGAAATAGACCCTTTGGCCCAGCTCATCCATGCCGAACAAGATGTCACATCTAAGCTAGTCCCATTTGCTCGCATTAGAGCCATGTCCATCTAAACATTTCCTATGCGTGTACCTGTCCAAATGTCTTTGAGTCGTTGTTATAGTATCTGTCTCAATCAATTACCTCCTCTGGCAGCTTGTTCCATATACTCGGTGTGGAAAAAACTGCCCCTCAGGTTCTATTAAAACTTTCCCCTCACACCTTAAACAGTAGAATGATATTTTGGTTATTATGCTTACTGTTTAGCAGAGAATCCAATAAGTCCACTTATCAGACGTAATATGTACAAGCAAGTGTGAGGTGTTGTGCTTTGGGAGGTCAAATGTAAGGGGAAAATATACAATTAATGGCATGATTCCCAACAGCATTGATGCAAATTGGGATCTTGGGGCCAAGTCCATAACTTACTGAAAGTGGCAACACAAGAAAATAGTGTGCTAAATAAGGCAATATTGTCTGATGAAGGGCATGACCCAAAACCTATCCGTATTAACATAGAAAATAGATGCAGGAGTAGGCCATTCAGCCCTTAAAGTAGGTATGTTGCAAAGCCTACCTGAAGCGTCTTTGAAAATCTGCCGCTGCCCGTGTGCGCGATTTTGGCGCCGTTTAGAGGGGGCGGGTTTAAAACGCGATTTTCTCTAGGCTGTTCAAATCGAAGATGTTCAGCCTAGTTAATTATTAACGAAAAATCGCTGAAAGACCCCGTCGCAAAAGCTATTATTAGTTTTAAAGGCCTCGTATAATAGTTATAGTAGTTTAAAAATCAATCTCTAAACCCGCGACCGCCACCAACCGCTGGGTCTCATAAAGCAAATAGCAGAAGGTGGGTTGTATATTTTTACATTAAAAAGGGCTTCTAAAGGTCCCTTTATACAAAGTTTAATATTGCGAGTAGCTCAATTTGGGCCCATTATATCGCGCAGTATTTTTCTCGGCATTTGGGGCACAAATCTACCGCAATGTGAACGTTCTAAACCAGCGCGTTCCACAGGGACCCACTGGAAAGCTGATTTAAATGGGCATTTATTTACAGCAATTGAACACTAAATTCCTTCCATTTGGTCTATAAATTAATGTAAATGAGATTTAAAAATCATGTTTTATTGTGAATTATTTGTGAATATTATTTGGACATTTAGGCTATTTAAAAATGTTAATCATTTATTAAGAAATGGATAGATGTTTAGATCTAGTAATTGAAGTCTGAAATTAGCTACCATTAGGTAACTAACTAATTATATGCTTTAATTTCAGGTCATCCAAGTAAGATTATTTTATATTTGTTTCAGAATGCTTCAATCTATGATAACTGAAAATTTCACTCAGTTCTCTTAATTTTTAAGAAAGTTATCGGCTTTTGACTGTTCACGATCACAGCTTTTTTGATATATCCATAGAAAATCAATAGGGAACAAGATGCTCATTTCCCAGTATGAAAATGGCCATAACTTTTTAAATACTTGAGATATGAAAGTGAATTAGGTGTCAAATTAAACTTATTGTTATGCTTTATCTGATGGGATAAATTGCAGACTTGATTTTTAAAATCTCAAAATTTTGTAACATTGCTACTTAAAGCCAGCATCACCATTCAATACGATCATGGCTGATCATCCATACCCAGTACCCTGTTCCTGCTTTCTCCCCATATCCCTTGATTCCATTAGCCCTAAAAGCTATTTCGAACTCTTTCTTGAAAGCATCCAGTGAATTGGCCTCCACTGCCTTCTGTGGCAGAGAATTCCACATTTTCACAACTCTCTGGGTGATAAGGTTTTCCCTAATCTCAGTCCTAAATGGCCTACCCTTATTCTTAAACTGTGACCCCTGGTTCTGGACTCTCCCAACATTGGGAACATTTTTCCTACTTCGAGCCTGTCCAATCCCTTAAGAATTTTATATGTTTCTATAAGATACCCTCTCATCCTTCCAAATTCCAGTGAATATAAGCCCAGTCAATCCATTCTTTCATCATATGTCATCATTAACCTGGTGATCCTACGCTGCACTCCCTCAATAGCACAAATGTCCTTCCTCAAATTTGGAGACCTAAACTGGACACAATACCCCAGGTGTGGTTTCACCAGGGCCTTGTACAACTGCGGAAGGACCTCCTTGCTCCTACACTCAAATCCTCTCCCTATGAAGGCCAACATGCCATTAGCTTTCTTCACTGCCCGCTGTGATGAAGGATCACAACCAGAAGCATAGAAAATAGGTGCAGGAGTAGGCCATTCGGCCCTTCGAGTCGACCATTCGGCCCTGTATATCTTCTTCAGATATGCTGCCTGGCCATTGAGTCACTCCAGTACCTTATGTCTTTCTTTGACATAAACCAGCATCTGCAGTTCCTTGTTAAGGCATATTGTATGCTTGCTTTCACAAATTGAGGCATTGAGGATAATAGTCAGGAAGTCAATACACAACTTTATAAAACTGGTTAAGTTGTAATTGGAGTACTGCGTGCAATTCTGCTCACCTCTTTACAGGAAAAATGGAGGCTTTAGAAAGGGTGCAGAGGAGGTTAACCAGAATGATGCCTGGATTAGTGGGTATTAGCTACAGGGAGATGTTGCACAGACTTGGACTCGAATGCCGGAGGGTGTAGGGAGACGATAGAAGTATATGAAATTATGAGAGACATAGATAGGATAGATGGAAAAATGAAATACTAGAAGGCATAGCTTTAAGGTGAGAGGGGCAAAGTTTAAAGGAGATATGCTGGGCAAGTTTTTTTAAATTAGTGGTGGTGAGTGCCTAGAAAGTGCTGCCGGGGTAGTGGTGAAGGCAGATATGATAGTGGCATTTAGGTGACTTTTGGATAGATATATCGTTATGTGGGGAATGGTGGAATATGGATTATATGCGGGCAGATAAGAGTTGCTCTTGGCATTGTGCTTGGCACAGACATAGTTGGCCAAAGGGTCTGTTCCTATGCTCTACTGTTCTACTGCACACACTCCACGTCCGCAAGGTTGTAGCCCTGAGCTAGGCATCCGCACTGCTTGCCCCATAAGGCCAACACCTGTCCCCTCAGGCTGACTGCACCAAATGTCGGGCAATGCAGTGAATTGCTAGGGAAACACAGGCAGCGGGCAGGTATTCCTGCCAGAATGTCCAGCAGTGAGCAATACGTATCTGTGAGAGTTGAGGCTGGAAGACCAAGAGCACTATAACAAATCTATGGCGATACAAGGCACTGCAGATGCTGGAGTCTGGAACAAAAATAAACAAACTGCTGGAGGAACTCAGTGGGTCAGGCAGTATCTGTAGAGGGAAATCTGTGGAAGGTTTCAGCTTGAGACCCTTCATTTGGACTAACAAATCCATACTCTGCAGGGCAGGTCTACATGGGCTTTCAGTGCAGCATACAGAAAAACATTTCCAAATTAGTAGCAATAAAGTAAGCTCTAAATCAATGGCAAACTTGTCTTCCTCTTCAGAAATCTTCACATTTCATAGATCAAGCAATAGGACTGAAACTGGCACTTAACTTTGTCGCAGTCTGCCATGCCCGAGATTCATGACTCACGTAATAGCAGCACAAGCCGCTGATAACTGTCAAAATGCTCCATGCACTTCCAGTTAGATTTCAATAAATGAGTAAGAATTTGCAAACTGAAATCCTCAGCAGAGCTGGAGAGCGCAGCAGCCCAGACACTGCTTCAGAGACTTACTGCAGGCCTGCCATTGAATGACAGCTGGAACTGTCAGTCCTGCAAGTCTCATCAGTCTGCGGCTGCATCATCAGCCTAAGGGGGGGGGGGGGGGGGGACGGGGGACAGACTGGTTTGAGCAAAGTGTTCAAGAATAGGCTTTAGCTGAGTCGCCCTGCAACATGCAACTCTACATCAGTTTACAATCTGCATGGTATTGTGCAGAGTTTGGGGATCCTGTCGAAGGAGGTAAAGGCCAGGGACTGCAGGGACCAAGTATTCCTGGGTGTGCCAACTGCAACATTGGAAGTCACGGAGCTATGGAGAAGTATTTGTTGACCCTTCCCAATAATAATAATAATAAATTCATATATATATATATGTATGTAAAAAACATAATAGTATAACTTTTATCTACTTAATGTTTTAATCAGCATAAACTACCAATAATGCCTTCAAGAGAGGGAGGATGAGTAGGCTGGGTCTCTATTCCATGGAGCGCAGGAGGATGTGGGGAGATCTTATAGAGGTGTACAAAATCATGAGAGGAATAGATCGGGTAGATGAAGAGTCTTTTGCCCAGAGTAGGGGAATCGAGGACCAGAGGACATAGGTTCAAGATGAAGGGGAAAAGATTTAATAGGAATCCGAGGGGTAACTTTTTCACACAAACGATGGTGGGTGTATTGAACAAGCTGCCAGAGGAGGTAGTTGAGGGTGGGACTATCCCATCGTTTAAGAAACAGTTAGACAGGTTTGGAGGGATATGGACGGGTTTGGAGGGATATGGACGGGTTTAGAGGGATATGGACGGGTTTAGAGGGATATGGACCAAGCGCAGGCAAGTGGGACGAGTGTAGCTGGGTGGTGTGGGCAAATTGGGCCGAAGGGCCTGTTTCCACACTGTATCACGCGATGACTCTACCATACTGGGGAGTCCTGAGCTTCTTTTGGTAAATTCTTTACATACATCCACACAAGATGATAGCTTTCACACTTAAACTGTTACCAAGCACCTTTCATTATCCATTTCCTACATTCCAGCTACACATGAAAGTAAGGTAAGTCAAGGATATCACACTGAACCCAACCTTATCCATTTAAATAAGTATTTTAACCTTCAGATATACAAAAGTTACAACAAGGAATGAATCTCAAACTCACATTTTCTCCAAACCACTTCTGCCTGGCAGCTGAGGAGCAGAACCATATTCGGCACCCGTGAAATCCCGGTATAACATCTAAAAGTAATTTGGACAAATACATGGATAGGAAAAGTTTAGAGGGATATGGGCCAAATGCGGGCTGGTGGAACTAGTGTAGATGGAGCATCTTGGGTAGCATGGGCAAGTTGGGCTGAAGGGCCTGTCCTGTGTGACTATGACTCACCTTCGTGAATTACTTATGTTACAGCCCCTTAATACCACCACCTGTCTCCTCATTTTCCCCTCACTTCTATCCCAGCTTTTATCAGCCGGAGAATTGTCCTTTAGCACAGCTATATTTGCTCTATGACCTATTTCCTTCAATATTTCCAAAGCAGTTCTATGCTGAAGAGAGCAGAAACTGTCAGCTCTCACCACAATTTAACATCTTAATCCTATCACTTTTCTGGTGACTGTATTCTGTACTCCTTCAAAGGCCAACACATTTTTCCTGAGTGTGGTGGGCAAAAGTGACTACAGATTACGTCAGAAGATCAGACCAAGGCTCTGCACAATTGAAATAGAACGTACTTTCTTGAGATGGAGGCATGGTTTTTGAATGCTTTTTAAAAAAAGTCTTTCCATTCCCATACTGACCTTCTGTCCTGGGCCTCCTCCATTGCCGCACGCACTTGGAGGAACAGCATCTCATATTTTGCTTGGGTAGTTTACAAGTTTTAGAATTGAATGCAATAATTTAATTAACGTCCCCTCCCCTTTCCTCCACAAAGTCATTTAACCAGTTCTACAGTTCACCACATCCCTCTTGAGATCACACCTTCCCCAGACAACAATCAGCCTACCAGGCACCACCGTGCTCAAGGTCATTTGTGGCCAGCCCGGATCAATCCCGGCCTTCTCTCACCTCCAGCTCTTCAGCTCCCCCTACACACTATTTTATGTCTGAAAAAGGGTCCCGACTCAAAATATCAATCGTGTCGATCATTGGTATAAATTCAAGCTGGAGTCCCAGGGCAGGCAGTATCAATAGCAACAATAGGTCCCGCCACAATGAGTTCAATGCATTCTACTCCCATTTCAATGGAGGAACATCACTAGCCCCACCAGTCTCACGTACCCCTGCACCAACAGTGCCTGTGGCAGATGCAAGATCGGCTTTCCTGGGTCTGGTCCAGATGGAGTCACCGGCAACGTACTCAGGACCTGTGCCAATCAGCTAGCAGAGGTATTCACAGACATCTCTCCCTACTCTAACCTGAAATCCCCACCTGCTTTAAGACCAATGTCCTCCCAGTGCCAGAGAAAAGTAAGGTAGTAAGGCCTAATGACTACCGTCCAATGGCTCTGATATCCACCATCATGAAGTTCTTTGAGAGATAGGTGATGGCTCACATTAACTCCAGCCACCCAGCCAGCCTTGATCCACTGCAGTTTGCTTCCCATCACAACAGATCCACAGCAGATACCATCTCCCTGGGCTAAACTCACCTGTGGAACACCTAGACAACAAGGACTCCTACATTAGATTTCTACATATCAACTGTAGCTCTGCCATCAACACCATAATCCCACCCAAACACATCTCAAAATTCCTGGACTCTGGAGTCAGCACCTTCCTCTGCCACTCGATCCTCAACTTTCTGACCCACAGACAACAATCAGTGAGGATAGATGTCAACACCTCCTCACGATCATTCTCACCACCAGTGCCCCCCACGAGGATGCATTCTCAGTCCCCTACCACACTCCTGATACACTTTTGATGGTATGGCCAAATTCGACTAACTCCATCCACAAGTTTTCAGATGATATCACCATATCACAAACAACGATGAGAAAGAGTACAGGAAGAAGATAGAGAACTTATTAGTAAGATGTCAGGACATCAACCTCTTCCTCAATGCTAGTTATTGACTTGAGGAAACATGGTGGAGAACATGCCCCAATCAGCATCAATGGTGCTGAAGTGGAAATTGTTTGAGTGCTTCAAGTTCCTTAATGTAACAATTATGTGATCTGTGGTGGACACACCGCAATGAAGTTGCAGCCAAGATGGCAAAGCAACGCCTCTATTTTCTCAGCAGTATATTCAGCATGTGTACAATTATTCTTACAAACTTCTGCAGATGAACTATAGAAAACATTGTTGGGTTGCAACACAATTTGTTTGGGAACAGCTCTGTCAAACACCACAAGTAATTGCAGAGATTGAGGATGTAACTGAGTCCATCACACAGACCAGACTCGCCACCATTGACTCCATCTACACTTCACGCTGCCTTGTGAAACCAGTCAACATAGCCAAAGATCTTTCCCACCCTGGTTATTCCTTTTCCTCCCTGCTCCTGTTAGGCAGAAGATACAGAAGTTTGAAAGCACGCACCACCAGACTCAGGAACAGCTTCATTCCTTCTGTTATCAGTCCTCTGAATGGTCCTTACATTAGCTGGGCACAGTCCCATTCACTTCTATCTCATTGCAGATATTGAACTTCAACCCTGGAACTGTTTGCTAATAGTTTGGTTTAATTGTTTTTATGTATAGTATTTATCTGATTATCTGATTCGATTGGATTGCATGCTTAACAAAGCATTTCACTGTACCTCAGTACACATGAGAGTAATATTGAGAGAATAATCATGCTTGACTAATCTTCTGTTATTTGAGGATGTAACTAGGAAAATAGGCAAGAGAGAGCCAGTGGATATAGTGTACATGGACTTTCAGAAAGCATTTGATAAGGTCCCACATCGGAGATTAGTGGGCAAAACTAGGGCACATGGTATTGGGGGTAGAGTGCTGACATAGAAAGAAAATTGGTTGGCAGACAGGAAACAAAGAGTAGGGATTAACGGGTCCCTTTCAGAATGGCAGGCAGTAACTAGTGGGGTACCGCAAGGCTCGGTGCTGGGACTGCAGCTATTTACAATTTACATCTATGATTTGGATAAAGGGATTCAAAGTAACATTAGCAAATTTGAAGATGACACAAAGCTGGGTGGCAGTGTGAACTGTGAGGAGGATGCTATGAGAATGCAGGGAGACTTGTACAGGTTGGGGGAGTGGGCAGATGCATGGCAGATGAAGTTTAATGTGGATAAATGTGAGGTTATCCACTTTGGTATCAAAAACAAGAAGGCAGATTACTATCTAAATGGCGTCAAGTTGGGAAAAGGGGAAGTATAACGGGATCCGGGGGTCCTTGTTCATCAGCCTATGAAAGTAAGCATGCAGGTACATGGGTGCAGTTTTGGTCCCCTCATTTGAGGAAGGACATTCATGCTATTGAGGGAGTGCAGCGTAGGTTTACAAGGTTAATTCCCGGGATGGCGGGACTGTCATATGCTGAGAGAATGGAGCGGCTGGGCTTGTACACTCTGGAGTTTAGAAGGATGAGAGGATCTCTTATTGAAACATATAAGATTGTTAAGGGTTTGGGCACGCTAGAGGCAGGAAACATGTTCCCGATGTTGGGGGAATCCAGAAGCAGGGGCCACCATTTAAGAATTAGGGGTAAGCCATTTAGAACGGAGACGAGGAAACACTTCTTCTCACAGAGAGTTGTGAGTCTGTGGAATTCTCTGCCTCAGAGGGCGGTGGACGCCGGTTCTCTGGATACTTTCAAGAGAGAGCTAGATAGGGCTCTTAAAGATAGCGGAGTCAGGGGATATGGGGAGAAGGCAGGAACGGGGTACTGATTGGGGATGATCAGCCATGATCACATTGAATGGCGGTGCTGGCTCGAAGGGCCGAATGGCCTACTCCTGCACCTATTGTCTATAATCCCAAACCTACCCCGACAATAGTCAAGTCATTTCATGTACAACATTGTATTTATAATTCTACATGTAAAATACAATAATTTTGAATTACTGATATAATACAACTTTCTAATACTTTGGTGAATTAATTATATTGTAATATTGCTTAATATTGGTAGTAACATTGACTGCTGCCTAATTGGAAAAAAAAGAACTATGGTTTGTAATACTAGATTGAAGGAAGTATACATTTCCAAATGGTCTGCTCTGATGCGAGTCAAGCATCCTTCTGTAGGAAACATTCATGCCCTTCACACTTCTGTTCTCAATTACAAAGATATCACATATAATTGAGTGTTTTGAAAGCTAAGAAATAACAATACAATTGTTTCTTTTACTAAAACAGTACATTTGAACATTCACTCGCCATGCATCCAGCCTTGTTTCAAATGTCATATGATTGCTATAAAGTCAATTAACATTTGATCAGGCACAGCGAACAGGTCTGACATCAATACTTTAACCTTCTGGTTCCACTGAGCTCTTTGCTTTCAAAATTTACACACACCAACCCTTCCTTAATTAGCAGTAACTGGCCTTCGCGCTGACGGAGTCTCTCTCTCCACCTGTTTCTAAACACACTCATTATTGCAGATGCATATTGCCACTTCCTCGTCATTACCAACAGCCTTCCATCTGTCTTTCCAAACAAAAAAAAAGATTCCCCTTAAAATATGCAAGACTAGATGAACATCATAATTATGGATGAACAGCATATACTTTTATATGACACGAATAATGAATAGCTACAGGGGTGTAAAATTTGAACTGCTCAAAGAAATGAGCATATGACATTCAAATCATATTATCTAATCCTTCCATAATATGTAATAACCCAAACCAGAGAGCTAGGTTTACACTAAGCAGATGAATAATTTTTAAGGAAGCCGTGGAAGCAGACTATTTCCTAACATTTTGCAGCACCAGTATGACACGTACAGAGAGGGAAGATGATAACCTGTAATTAAATGTTTCCAAGGTTAGGTCCAAACATAATTAAATGTTTCATTGAGTATCTCACAACTGCTGGCTGGAGTCACATGTCAATAGATCAATCAAAACAGAGTTTAAAATAAATTTATTGAGCTTTGAAAGTAATTAACAAGACCTATTTATTATGAGTAATAATATTGTTACCTGAGCACCTCAAGGCTGCGTGCTCAGCCCCCTGCTGTACTCACTCTATACCCATGACTGCGTAGCGAACCACAGTGCGAACTCCATCATCAAGTTCGCTGACGACACCACTATTGTGGGGCGTATCACTGATGGGGATGAGTCAGAGTACAGAAGAGAGATCGAGCAACTGTCC
Source organism: Amblyraja radiata (assembly GCF_010909765.2). NCBI lineage: Eukaryota > Metazoa > Chordata > Chondrichthyes > Rajiformes > Rajidae > Amblyraja > Amblyraja radiata. Next base: position 26,515,082 of record NC_045987.1, read on the forward strand.
ATATGGTGCCAGCGCAATAACCTGGCCCTGAACACCAGCAAAACCAAGGAACTGATTGTGGACTTTCGAAGGAGTAGGAGGGGGACCCACAGCCCCATTTGAGGGTCGATGGTTGAAAGGGTCAAGAACTTCAAATTCCTGGGGGTGCACATCTCTGAAGATCTTTCCTGGTCCGAGAACACTAACGCAATTATCAAAAAAGCTCATCAGCGCCTCTACTTCCTGAGAAGATTATGGAGAGTCGGATTGTCAAGGAAGACTCTCTCTAACTTCTACAGGTGCACAGTCGAGAGCATGCTGACCGGTTGCATCGTGGCTTGGTTCGGAAATTTGAGCGCCCTGGAGAGGAAAAGACTACAAAAAGTAGTAAACACTGCCCAGTCCATCATCGGCTCTGACCTTCCTTCCATCGAGGGGATTTATCGCAGTCGCTGCCTCAAAAAGGCTGGCAGTATCATCAAAGACCCACACCATCCTGGCCACACACTCATCTCCCTGCTACCTTCAGGTAGAAGGTACAGGAGCCTGAAGACTGCAACAACCAGGTTCAGGAATAGCTACTTCCCCTCAGCCATCAGGCTATTAAACCTGGCTCGGACAAAACTCTGATTATTAGCAACCACTTTCTGTCATTTGCACTACCAGTTTATTTATTCATGTGTGTATATATTTATATCATGGTATATGGACACATTTATCTGTTTTGTAGTAAATGCCTACTATTTTCTGTGTGCTTAAGCAAAGCAAGAATTTAATTGTCCTATACAGGGACACATGACAATAAACTCACTTGAACTTGAACACTTGTGTCAATATCACATCATCATATACTTATTAAAAGCCTAATCTTGTTAGTGTATCTATGTGTGTGTATATGTGTGTGTATATGTGTGTGTGTATATGTGTGTGTGTATATGTGGCTGTCTTTACATCTTCACAAAAACACTACGCGGTAACGATTACATTTTTACATATTCCGATTGACATTTTCCCCGTCGAGGCCGGGATCACCTTATTTGAACATTTTATGCTTTATTTCTCGAATTATTCTCGACTCATTACTGATTAAAAGTCTAAAAAAGTCAAAAGACTGAAATTATAACCACCAGCTTCCTGATGACGTCACAATGGCTCAGCTGGCAGAGATCAGCCTCAATGAAGATTTCATCCTATATGTGACACGTTATTCGCGATTAAAGCTTTAAAAATGCCAACTTTCACGAGATTTTTATATATTCTGATTCACATTTTTCCCCTCTAGGCAGGGATCACTTTCACTGAACATTTTATGCTTTATACGGGTCTGCACTTGGTCTAGTTATGTAATAAAATCATCAAATTAGTCATACTTGCACATTAACTCAATGTTTAGCCTATTCTAAATAAAAATGAAAATTATTTTTTAATGTAAGAATATAAAACCTTTGCTCACAAACTCATTAAAAAAATTCTGCTATGAATCGTATACAGCCGGTGGAAATCGGAGTGACATTGCCTCTCAGCAAGTGTACTCTGTCAGCACATCAGGTCCAGTGACCCAATTCCAAATTTAAAAAAAAAATCCATTAGAACGGATTACAACAACTTGACTCCAAAAAGCTGTAAAGCCCTAAAAAGACCCTTTGGAATCAAAAGCAAAACCACACACAAATGCATTAACTACAGCTCGGTGTTCAACACTTACATTCATCCAAAGCTAGAAGAGAAGTGAGGGTGGAAGAAGGTACAGGAGACTGAAAACTGTAACATCCAGGTTCAGGAACAGCTTCTTCACTACAGCCATCAGGCTATTAAACACTACAGCCTCACATAAGCTCTGAACTTCAATAGATTATTATTATTATCATTATTGCACTCCTATTGTTATATCTTGTGGGCGGCGCGACCGATGTCGCAGCGGCCTCTGCAGTCTGTCTGTGTATTTTTTATTTTTTTGTCCTGTTGAGGGTTTAGTTTGTAATGGGTTTTTAAATGTGTATGTGTGGGGGGTGGGGGGTGGGTGGGGGAAACTTTTAAATCTCTTCACTGCATGGAGACCCGACCTTTTCCCTGTCGGGTCTCCGTTGCCGTTGGGGCCTAGCGCCGTGGAGCGGCCTCCAACCGGAGCGACCTGGGGGCTCAAGTCACAGAGTCTGTGGAGCTGTGGACCTACCTCTGTGGAGCTGTGGACCTACGGACCTACCTCCGTGGAGCTAGACAGCTTCGGAGCGTGGAGAGCTGCGGGGGCGAGCTGCTGCGACCCGACTCCGGTGGATGGTGACACCGGGAGCTCGCGGGTCCCCGGTGGGAGGACTGCTTTGTGGGGCACCGGCAGCGGCGACTTCTCCCGCCCGAATTGCGGGGTTGAGAGTGACCTGGAGGGGGGGCCTTACAACGCCCGGCGCGGCTGTAAATTGCCGCGGACTTGCTAGCGCCCGCCGGGGCACCAACATCAAGACCCGGGGCAGGGCCCTACATCGCCCGGCGTGGCTTTGAGTGGCCGCGGACTTGCTAGCGCCCGCCGGGGGCTTTGACCTCGACTTCGGGAGAGGAATGGAGAGCAGGGGAGAGACAAGTCTTTGCCTTCCATCACAGTGTGGAGGAGACTCACTGTGATGGATGTTTATGTGAATTGAATTGTGTTGGTGTGTGTCTTGGTTCTTTTTTTGTATGGCTGCAGAAACCAAATTTCGTTTGAACCTCATGTGAGGTTCAAATGACAAATAAAATGTATTGTATTGTATTGTGTATTGTATGTATATATATGTAAATGGATATGTGTGTATATATATATATATACTAGACCAAGTGCTAGGAGACTGCAAGGTGACTTGGATAGGCTGGGTGAGTGGGCAAATGTTTGGCAGATGCAGTATAATGTGGATAAATGTGAGGTTATCCATTTTGGTGGCAAAAACAGGAAAGCAGACTATTATCTAAATGGTGGCCGACTAGGAAAAGGGGAGATGCAGCGGGACCTGGGTGTCATGGTACACCAGTCATTGAAAGTAGGCATGCAGGTGCAGCAGGCAGTGAAGAACGCGAATGGTATGTTAGCTTTCATAGCAAAAGGATTTGAGTATAGGAGCAGGCAGGTTCTACTGCAGTTGTGAGACCACACCTGGAGTATTGCGTACAGTTTTGGTCTCCAAATCTGAGGAAGGACATTATTGCCATAGAGGGAGTGCAGAGAAGGTTCACCAGACTGATTCCTGGGATGTCAGGACTGTCTTATGAAGAAAGACTGGATAGACTTGGTTTATACTCTCTAGAATTTAGGAGATTGAGAGGGGATCTTATAGAAACTTACAAAATTCTTAAGGGGTTGGACAGGCTAGATGCAGGAAGATTGCTCCCGATGTTGGGGAGGTCCAGGACAAGGGGTCACAGCTTAAGGATAAGGGGGAAATCCTTTAAAACCGAGATGAGAAGAACTTTTTTCACACAGAGAGTGATGAATCTCTGGAACTCTCTGCCACAGAGGGTAGTCGAGGCCAGTTCATTGGCTATATTTAAGAGGGAGTTAGATGTGGCCCTTGTGGCTAAAGGGATCAGAGGGTATGGAGAGAAGGCAGGTACGGGATACTGAGTTGGATGATCAGCCATGATCATATTGAATGGCGGTGCAGGCTCGAAGGGCCGAATGGCCTACACCTGCACCTAATTTCTATGTTTCTATGACCCGTTGGGTCTGTTCCCCCAACGTGCGGTTGTGGGGGGGGGAGGTGGCACGCAGCATCACACACACTAACTATCCCCCCCCCCCCCCCGCACTCACGCTAATTACCCCCTTGATATTATATTAATATTATTAATTTGCTCCTTTTACCCCATAACCACCCTATCTACTGACGCATAGCCCCCAACTTGCAGTCACATCTAGAGGGGGGGGGGGGCAGGCGGGGGTAGAGAGTGAGGGCAGAGAGAGAAGGGGCAGAGGCAGAAAGAGGGACAGAGACACAGAGAGAGGGGCAAGAGGGATAGGGGGTGGAGAGGAATATAAGAGGGAGGGTGGGTGAGGGGGGAGGAGGGGAGGAGAGAGAGAGAGAGAGGGTGAGAGTGAGGGGAGAGAAAGGGGGTGCTGAGAGGGGGGGTGAGGTGGGGAGCAGGGAGGGGGAGGGTGGAGGGAAGAGGGTAGGGGGTGTGGAGAGGAGGGGGTTTAGGGGAAGGTGGGAGGGAGGGGGAAGGGATGGAGGGGAGAGAGGGGGAAAGGAGGGGAGAGAGGGGGGAGGGGGGGAGAGAAGGGGGCGAGAGGGGGGAGGGGGCAGAGAGAGGGGGGAGAGAGGGGGGGGAGAGAGAGGGGGGAGAGGTGGGGAGCAGGGAGGGGGAGGGAGGGTGGAGGGAAGGGGGTAGGGGTGTGTGGAGGGGAGGGGGTTTAGGGGAGGAATGGTGGGGGAGGGGATGGAGGGGAGAAAAAGAGGGGAGAGAGAGTGGGGGAGAGGAAGGAGGGGAGAGGAGAGGAGGGGAGGAGAGGGAGGGGGGGAGGAGAGGGGGGGAGAGGAGAGGGGGGGAGAGGAGAAGGGGGGGAGAGGAAAGGGGGGGGGAGGAGAGGAGAGGGGGGGGGGGAGAGGGCGGGAGGGGAGGGGGGGAGAGGAGGGGAGAGGAGAGGAGAGGAGGGGGAGGAGAGGGGGGAGGAGAGGAAAGGGGGAGAGGAGAGGGGGGGGTGGGAGAGGAGAGGGGGGAGAGGAGAGGGGGGGGAGAACCTATAAAACATTTTAGAACCAAAAAAGACACAATCTGCAAGCATTGTAGAACCAAAAGAGACACTTTTTGCAAATATTTTAGAACCAATAAACACTTTTTGCAAACATTTTAGAACCAATAGACACATTCTGCAAGCGTTTTAGAACCACTAAGGACACTTACATTTGAGTAGACATGTGTTCAGTGTTATTCACAGCTCAGAGAAACGTGACCCTCTGCCTTCCTCCAGCTTGCAGACACTGATTGAGGCACACCACTTCCTGGTTTTATAGTCCCTCCCCCCTGCCGCCAGCAGGGGCAGCAGAGAGAATGGGGAATTTTGTAAAATCATTAATATCTCTGTCATTTTTCATCGATGGGAAAAATCCTCGGCACACATACGGCGGAGGGGGGCTCTGAGCAAGGTGGCTAAAAATGACGGCCGTAGGTGGTGGCGTTCTCTCGGAAATCGCAGCACAGATGGCCAAAACCGGTCAAGAACAGACTTTTAGTAATATAGATATATATATATATATTTTTTTTTTAATGTGTGTGTGTGTGTACTTGTGAGTATGTTTATATACACACATTGAACATTTTTTCTCTTTTGTTTATCATATTGTTTACAGTGTTTACATATTGTGTTGTGCTGCTGCAAGTAAGAATTTCATTGCTCTATCTGGGACAAATGACAATAAAACACTCTTGACATCGCCAGGCAAGTGCTCTTCTACACCCCTCCCCCTGACTACAATCAGTCTGAAGAAGGGTCCTGACCCAAAACCTCACTCATTCATGTCCTCCAGAGATGCTGCCAGATCCACTGAGTTACTCCAGCACTTTGTGTCTTTTTTTTGTAAACTGGCATCTGCAGTTCCTTCTATCTACACAACTCTAATTGTACCATGACAATGCAACAGTATGGTCCGCCTCTTGCACTGCTGTGAACTTGGCTTTTATCAAAGTATGTTTTTGTACAGTCTTCTTTCTTATCAAATTGATTGATGTGTAATGGTAGTATAAATTGTTTTATGTGTTTGCTTGTCTCTGTGCCTGTGATGCTGGTGCAAGCACGAGTGTTCATTACACCTCATCCTACTCGTCCATGTAACAATAAACTCAACTTGAACGTGAAATTACAAATGTGGAAGCAGCAACTTTAGGCAACTTATCATGTTTACCACTCAAGTTCCTTTTAAAAAATGATTTTAACATTCTGTTCCAGTGCATTCAATCTAATCGAATGATGATACAAATTCTGCCTCCATCTCTATGAAAGTGGATTCCATAGCTTTTGTACGAGGCTTTTTTTTCTCTCTGCCTGAAATCAGTTAATTTATTCTTGTGTGCATCATCATTCCTCTGCGGGTAGTGACTTTATGCCATCACTGGCAGAGTCAAAAGTCCAAGTGGTCCTCACTTTCATTTCTGGAATTTGCTCAATTCGTTGATCTTAGCTAAGATGACATCTGTCTCTCGGATCTCAAGAACATATATCTGGAGATGTAATGCAACTATTAACAAATTCCCAGCCAAAATTAATTGGTTAAAGCTCATTCATGAATACCAGCCATCTGGTTGAGGTATTGCAGAATGTTTGCTATGTAATGGTCAGGCTAACATCAGTAAAAGGAATTGATACTATAACAGATATTGTCAAAAAAGAATATAGATGAACAATAGCAGTGGGAAGAGCTACAAGACACAAATCCTGCTCCCACTGATGCAATGCACTCGAATATGAGATATATGTCAGGCTCTAAAAGGAAAGCATTTAGGTAAATTAACAATCTGTTCAAAGAATCGTACCAACTTTAGAAATGTGAATGCATAAATTAAAACTCTTTTGCATTCAATGATGGCTTGTTTGTTAATTTTTAGTTAGCATTGCATGTCTCGTAATTATCACAAATACATGACTTAAATTTGTGTCTGCAGTTCAATTTAATATTAATTCACTTTGAAGCATTTCTCCTTTTTGGCATGGGGGAAAATAATGGAAATATTCCAAATGTCAAGTAGATAATCAAGAATAAAGGATAGGCCTATTACTGAGAACACCAGGGAACTGCAGAGACTGCTTTTGCTAAGGACAAAGGCAGGAAAGTGCTACTTGCTGATCTGTGTGTACAACGAGCTCTTGAAAGTGTCGGGGTCGAAATGTTTGTCACCAGTTTCTCAGCTCATCATGGTCATCATTCAGCAAGTCAGGGAGTATCTTGGAAAAAAGGTATTGAGCTGGTTCGATCAATATACTTCCATCACAACTGATTATTTGATAAAAATGTCACAAGCCTGAAATAGGTCAATGGGCAACACGGCAATGGAGCTGTCTCAGTGCAGGCAGAGAGAGAGAGAGAGAGAGAGAGAAAGAGAGAGAGAGAGAGAGAAACAAAGTTCAATCCTGACTTCAGTGCACTCTGGGTGGAGTTTCCTCCTGTCCTCCAGGCTCCTGAAGTGAGAGGACAACTGGCCCTCAGTGCAGGGAAATGGTGAAAGAATTAAAGAGCTTATGGATGAGTGAGAAAGAATAAATTGCTATGTTGCAAGGAAAGAAACGGGCAGGACATGACCTGATAGGGTGGCTCTCTTGCAAGCTGTCATGGACAGAATGGGCAAAAGAGAAGCAATTTTTTTGTGATTTATTGTTGACGAGCTGAGTGTTTCCAATATTTTATTTTGAAATCTAATTTTAAGCATTGGTAGTTTTTTTTCTTCTCTTTTGCATCACTTTGGCCAAACATAGGCAAATGGGAGTGATTTAGATGAGGCAACTAGGCCGACATGGACAAGTGGGCCGAAGAGCCCATTTCTGCGATATGTGACTGATCACATAAGGTCAAATTAAGTTCAAAGCATTAAAAACATTGAAACTGTCAAGAGTGTGCTGTTGTGCCTGTTTTATTATCAAAATGAGAATGTCACTATATTTAAGTTGTTTTTTCTGATATTTTTAATAGCCCTCTAATTGGAGTTTAATCACAGCTTCTCACCCTGCGCAGGTGTTTAAGATGAGCTGGTCCATTACTTTGAAATGAAAATGACACTTATTGCTTTCCCTCGAATAGAAACCTATTTTCATTTGGGTTGGAAAATAAATGGATTAATTATTTCCACACAAAGAATATGCAAAAATTGAATCATGAGGGCACTTAATCAGTAACACGAAAACAGATGCAGTGGGGAGCTGCAGCATTTAAAGGGAATGTTTCTAATGAAGTGTTACGTTGAAGGTGGACTATTTAGCCCTGCATGCACTACCACCAACACCACCACAGACTAGATACTAAGATACATACAGAAAGTGAGAGTAACTCGGTGGGTCAGACAGCATCTCTGGAGAAAGGGAACAGGTGATGTTTCGGATCAAGACCCTTGTGCAGACCCAACAGACTCATCATCGGCGGTCACTCGAAAACAATATGACTGTCCTCTCCTCTCCATAGGGTCGTCTACTTGTGGGACTGCAGATGTCTGTAGAGGCCGATCCGTGATCCACACACCTTGCTGCAACGTGGGCAGTGGAGACTGGCGGTGTTGGGTAGTCGTCGAGCCCCCTTCTCTCTCTCTCTCTCCTTACGGTGCTGTCGCTTTGTCTCTGCGACACGGCGTAGCTCTGCTTCATGACGTGCAGCTCCTTCCTGCACGGATTTCCTCCAGGAGCGCCTGTCCAGTGCAATGTGCTCCCAGTTGCTTGATGTGATGTGGAATTTCTTCAGACTGTTCTTGATGTTGTCCTTCGAAGTGTTTCTTTGGCCCGCCGGGGGCTTGCCGACCTTCCTTCAATTGAGAGTACAGGATTTGTTTGGGGACAAGTGTGTTGGACATGCGGATGACATGGCCAGTCCATCGAAGTTGGTGCTGCATTATTGTGGTGGTGATGCTGGTCATGTTGGCTTCCTCCAGAACGCTGATGTTGGTGCGTTTGTCCTCCCAGCTGATCCTCAGAATCTTTCGTACGGATCTTTGATGGGATTGTTCCAGGGCACTCAGGTGCCTGCTGTAGGTGGTCCATGACTCGGCTCCATACAACAGGGTGGGGAGGACAACGGCTCTGTAGACCAGCAGTTTTGTTTGAGCCTTTAGATGGCGGTCTTCAAAGACTCTTTTCCCGAGTGGCTTGGCTCCGCTGGCACAAGTCAGGCGATGGTTGACCTCAGAGTCTATGTCAGCTTTTGAAGAAAGAATGCTGCCATGGTCGGGGAAGTGGTCAACGTTTTCAAGAGTGGTGTTGTCCACTTTTATAGTGGGCTGGGTAGACGGCTGGTTGGGTGGAGGTTGATGTAGGACCTGGGTCTTCTTGATATTTAAGGCTAGGCCCATGGCTCTGTATGCGTTGGCAAAGGCATTCAGGAAGCCCTGGAGGTCTTCTGCAGAATGTGCTGCAATGGTGCAGTCATCCGCGTACTGAAGCTCCATGATGGCGATGTTACTGACTTTGCTCTTGGCCTACAACCTATTAAGTTTGAAGAGCGCACCGTCAGTTCAGTAGAGGATTGGGACCACCTGTGGCAGCTCTTCACCAATGAGTTGAAGTATGGCAGCAATGAAGCTGACAAACAGGGTGGGTGCGATGATGCATCCTTGTTTGACCCTCGTTTCCACAGTGAAAGGCTCGGACTCAGAGCCGCAGTTGCTGAGCACCGTGACCGACATGCCATCATGTAGTAGCCTCAATATTCTGATGTACTTGTCGTGACAACCGTACCTTGATGGTATGCTCCAAACAACCTGGCGGTACAAAGGCTGCCTTTGTTCACGGCATTTTTCCTGGAGTTGGCGTGCTGTGAATATCATGTCTGCTGTACCTCTGGATGGGCGGACGCCACACTGTGATTCTGGGAGTACCTCCGCAGACAGTGGTAGAAGTCGGTTTGCGAGGACACGAGCAGGGACTTTGCCTGTTGTTGACAGGAGCGAGATGCCCCTGTAGTTTCCACATTCAGCCTTGTCCCCCTTCTTGAAAATGGTCACTATTAGAGAATCCCTGAGTTCTGAGGGAAGTTCTTCGTTTTCCCAGACCTTGAGGAGTAGGGCGTGAATGTGCTACAGAGGCTCCGGTCCACCTTCCTTTAAGATCTCAGCTGGGATCCCATCTGGACCTGTAGACTTGTTGATCTTAAGGCTCTTGGTGATATCTTGAACCTGTCATAGTGGGAGGTTCTTCCATGTCTTCTATGATGGGACTCTGCGGGATGCGGTGGGTAATGTCTGGTTCAGTTGTGCTGTCACAGTTGAGGAGTTCCTGCAAGTGATCGAGACCCTCGTATAAACCCAACCGACCGCCTGCCTGGTGTCCTATCATTGTTTTGAGCATCTCAGTCTCATTGTTTCAGCTCTGATAAATGACACCTAAATATTCTTCTTACTAAGTTGGCAATGCTCCAATAACCTTCAAGCAATAGGGAACAGAGCCTACAGCAACTTAAAGAGAAATCTGACATTAGGTGGTGGAATAGCAGAATACAGTTTGCCATAATGAGGACATATGTCTCATCTAATTGCCCGTTGTGCTAGGCAACAGCATAAAAAGGTCCAGATAATTTGTTGTTGCAGTAGCTAAGGGCATGCCCAAAGCTTCCTCACAGACTAACACACACGCTCAAATTGCTTCATTCAGCATCTGACACCTAATGCAGCATTTCAAACTCTACAGTGGCAGAATATAAAAGTTCCATAGGTGAGAGCGTGGCATGGGGGAGCTGGACATTTCCTTTCGCATAACAATATCACAGAACCGAGAATAAATTATTTGATAACATGGGAGAAAATACAGCTTTCCGACGTAGAAAATTGGCCTTCCAGGCAAATGTATGACTGTATTAATCCGGAATTGCTTTCAGTGCCATACATTATATCTGTAGTCCCTTATTAATTCCATCTGAATCTTATATCCTGCTTCTATCACTGCACTCTGTTTAAAGGTCATTTCTGCAGAAGGCCTAGTTTAAACATGTGAAAATAGTATATATTATCAGAATATTCCTCGTTCAAATTGTTGTTTATTATGGAGTTTTCAGAATACTATCTTCACATATCTGATGTGCTGCTGCAAGTAATGGTGCTTTCTCACGGTGCGACCTGAAGCAAGACTTAACAAGAGTTTAACATTGTGGGAACCTCTGCGATAGCAGTACGGCATTCGTGGACCACCGAGGACCTCCGTGGCGCTAATGGCAGGTAGTCGTGTAACTTGGTAAGGTCGGGAGAAAATTCAAACATTTTTGAATTTCTCCAAGAGTGACTTGAGTAGCGTTGCAACATTGTATGAACGCAGATGCCAGTGCGATATCCGTGCGATATCCGTAATGACACTTGCGGGTACCGTGGGAACTCCTGCGAATGGTAAACCCGGAAGCTTGACAGAAGGGACATAAGGTGAGTAAAAAAGGTGGTCTCAATATCGCCAATGGACCATGTGTCCATCGAGGACGTCCCACCTAATTGTCATTGTTTGAGAATCTTTTTCACAGTAAAAAGACTTGCAGAGATGCCTCTCAGAAAAGCGCAAAGAAAGGGGTTAAAGAAAGTCAGAAAGTTTTTAGCCATGCAGGTAAATGAGGAGGAAACTCAGCAAGAGAGACAGGTGGAGAGGCAAGAGGAGATGCCAGAGATACCACTGCCTGTGGGCTCCTTGGAGCAGGGAGAGGGTGATCAAGGTGGATTTGAGATTGCCTCCCCAGTAGTGAGTATCTATAACTATATATTAGTTTATGTACAGGAGAACAATTTAATGTTATCCGTGATTTAAAAACATACAATGCTACAGATGTAAAAGTGCTGTTTTTGCAGTTTCCTTTAATTTATCTTATAAAAGTCTGTCTGTTCCCTGCAAAACCAGCACTTTTACATCTGTAGCATTGTATGTTTTTAAATCATGGATAACATTAAATTGTTCTCGGATATCGCACGGATATCGCACTGGCATCTGCGTTCATACAATGTTGCAACGCTGCTCAAGTCACTCTTGGAGAAATTCAAAAATGTTTGAATTTTCTCCCGACCTTACAAAGTTACACGACTACCTGCCGTTAGCGCCACGAAGGTCCTCGGTGGTCCACGAATGCCGTACTGCTATCGCAGAGGTTCCCACGATGTTAAACTCTTGTTAAGTCTTGCTTCAGGTCGCACCGTGAGAAAGCCCTTTAATTCAATTCAATTCAATTCAATTCAATTCAATTCAATTTATTGTCATTGGACCCCTTGAGGTCCAAACGAAATGTCGTTTCTGCAGCCATACATTACAAACAAATAGACCCAAGACACAACATAATTTACATAAACATCCATCACATTGCTGTGATGGAAGGCCAAAAAAACTTATCTCTCCACTGCACTCTCCCCCCATGTCAGAGTCCGAGTCAAAGTCAAAGCCCCCGGCGGGCGATGGCGAGTTGTCCCGTGGCCATTAAAGCCACGCCGGGTGATGCAAGGTCGCACACCGGGTTCTTGATGTAAGAGGCCCCGGCGGGCGCTCGCAGAGTCCCGCAGCCATTCCAAGCCGCGCGGGGCGATGGTGTAAGGCCCCGCTCCAGGAGCTCTTCAACCCCGCAACTCGGGCGGGAGAAGTCGCCGTTGCGGGAGCCCTGAAAAGCGGAAAAGCGGTCTCCCTCCAGGGACCCGCGGGCTCCCGGTGCCGCCGTCCGCCAGACCAGCAGTTGCAGCCTCCGAAGCTCCGGAGGTCGGGCCGCAGCAGCGTCCACCACCGCTCCGGACTCGGCCAGCTCCGCGACGGTGAGGTGAGTAGTCGGCACCAGAGCCCCCGGTCTTCCTGTTGGAGGCCGCTCCTCGTTGCAGCCCCAACGACAACGGAGACCCGACAAAGAAAAGGTTGGGTCTCCCGTGCAGGGAGAGATTTAAAAGTTACCCCCTCCCCCCCCACACCACCCCCACCCCCCCCCCCACACACATACCCCAACAAAAAATAACAAAAACTACATAAAAACATAGACATAAAATAATAAAAACACAGACGGACTGCAGAGGCCGCTGCTGACGTGAGTCGCACCGCCCAGTTGTATTGTTGTTTTTTGTGACATATGCTAATAAAACACTCTTGACTCTTAAATCAGAGATGTGCTTGAACTTTGCCAATAAAGAGTGTATTTACAGACCACATGTGGTGTTAACAGATTTTGGAAACAATTTAATTCAAGATTTAGTGAACAGGATATTCTAAACCCAAATAATAAGAGCAGACATCCAACCTTCAAACAATAACAGTTCCCATCAACAGCTCCAGAATGGACAATTCAATCAATTCCACCCCAAAACAGTAGGCTTTTATAAAATCATACCTCGAAAGGCAAAAGTAGATGAAAAGTTTAACAATGGGAAAAACACATTTGATGGAAAGATTATAGTAGCTGTTAAACACTGGCTGGCCTTGGATATATATTTATTCGCCAACACCTCTTGTTTCATATCTACCAGTCTGCATATTGACCAATTTACTTTACCCTACCCTAAAAACCACTGGGCTAGGATCTGATTTTTGTGGCTAAAAGCAGACGGTCAGTACAGCTTGCCAACAATTGCTTTCATCATGGGCCTGCCTTTGCAAAACGATGCCCAAGAGACACAAACATGTGATGGAAAGATGACAAGTTGTGCTGAGGGAAGCCACCTGGTCTGGTGGCTGGAGATGGAAGTCTGAGATGGGTTGAATGGTTTAGTTGGAGCACTTGGGGCTTTTGGGGACAGGATTTCTGACCTTGAGATGAAGGGTGCATCAGTTGCTAGAAGACTATGTACGAGTTGGAGTAATGGGATATTGCAGTCAGAGTCATACTTTGCAGTCAGAGTCATACAGAGTCATACAAAAGGCACTTTGACGCACTGAGTTTGTGCCAACCGTCGACCACCATTTTTACTTTAATCCAACCCTAATCAAATTTCTTCTCCCCGCTTTCTTAGTAACTCTCCCTGAGAATGCGCAAACTCCATGCAGCTATGAACCCAGATTTCTGGCGTTATGAGACAACCGCTCTATTAGCTGCACCATTCAGCTATGGGGGTTGAAGAGACAGTAATCTTGAGGGCACTGAGGAGAGCATTTAAGTTTTAAAAACTTAAGGGGCTTGGCAGGATCAGATTCGCAGCACTAGGCTGGGAGCTCTTCCAGAAAACATCCTGTTACAAATTGTAATCAATGGCTGCAACACGGTGAGGGAACAGTTCTTGGTGCAATCAATGATGGATGCTTTTGGGAACAATGCAATCTATTTTCTCAGACAACATTCCACAGCTGCATGTTCTGAAGAATGGAATAATGTTGGACTGAAAGGGAAACAGAATCATTAGCACAACGAGGACCGTCTAGTTGAATTTCTAGACTGGTGTGATCTGATCTGATGTAGACAAAAATGCTGGAGAAACTCAGCGGTGAGGCAGCATCTATGGAGCGAAGGAATAGGTGACGTTTCGTGTCGAGACCCTTCTTGAGATGCTTCTTCATAGATGCTGCCTCACCCGCTGAGTTTCTCCAGCATTTTTGTCTATCTTCAATTTTTCCAGCATCTGCAGTTCCTTCTTAAACAAATGATTTGATCTGATAATAATTGTATCTATATTCAACTCTGGAATTAATTTGCTTTCATACCAGTGTAGCACTGAAATCTAAATAAACCTAACTTATTTTAACAGGTTTACCCAAATCACTTTGTAGTTTCCTCTTTATGTGCCATTTAATTTATTTATTTGCTCCTATCACATTTGATTTCAATCAGCATGAAGCTAATAACTTTATTTTCTTTCCAATGAGACTGTATACTGCAGGAGAACAAAAATGCTGCATGTGTATTGACAGGATACACATATACGAAAAACAGGGGCTTTTGTGAAGTTTTTGTGTGACGTTAAGGAAATGTTATAGAATGTCTCTTACAGATGATCCCAAGCTTTCATTGAAACTTACAATCTTACAAGATTTGATAGGTGGAAGTAAAAAGCCATGTCCCTGGCTGAAAGTCTGCAAACAAGTGTTAAGTGTTAGGTTGTTAGGGGGGGGGGGGGGAGGGAGGGAGGGAGGGGGGAATGTGGCAGCCATCTAGGACCAAAATCTGGAGAAATTCCTTTTCTCAGAAGATGCCGAATCGATGAAATTTTCTACACCAGAAGACTGTGAAGGCTGAGTCATTATCAAATGTGAAATCAAGGGGGCTTTTTCTGGTCGGCTACCAGTGACTGGTGGAGTCCCGCAAGGGTCGGTGCTGAACCTTTTGGTAGTAGAAATAAAGGCGTAGATTATTTCTAAATGGGGAGAGAATCCAGAAATCAGAGGTGCAAAGCGACTTGGGAGCGCTGGTGCAGGATTCCCAAAACGTTAATCTGCAAGTCGAATCGGCAGTAAAGAAAGCAAACTCAATGCTAGCATTTATTTCAAGACGGCTTGTACACAAAACAGGGATGTAATGCTGAGGCTCTACAAGGCGCTGGTCAGGCCTCATTTGGAATATTGTGAGCAATTTTGGGCACCGTATCTGAGGAAGGAAGTGCTGGCTCTGGAGAGGGTTCAGAGGTGGTTTACAAGAATGATCCCAGGAATGAGTAGGCTAACCTTTGATGAGCGTTTGTTGGCACTGGGCTTGTACTCGCTGTAGTTTTGAAGAATTGTGGGGGGAACCTCATTGAAACACATGAAAGGCTTGGATAGAGTGGATGTGGAGAAGATGTTTCCATTAGTGGGAGAGTCTAGAACTAGAGGTCATAGCTTCAGAATTAAAGGACGTTCTTTTAGGAAGGAGATGAGGAGAAATGTCTTTAGTTAGAGGCTGGTGAATCTGTGGATTCTGCCACAGAAGGCTGTAGAGGCCAAGTCAGTGGATAGTTTTAAGACAGTGATAGATAGATTCTTGATTAGTACAGGTGTCAGAGGTTATGGGGAGAAGGCAGGAGAATGGGGTTAGGAGGGAGAGATAGATTAGCCATGATTGAATGACAGAGTAGACTTGATGGGCTGAATGGTCTAAATCTACTCCGATTCCTTATGACATACAAGCCCTATAATATAACTTCAACTACATGAGAATGTAATTGCAAACATGAGTAAAAAACAGCCAACCCGTAAATTTGAAAATATAATTTAAAGAATTTTACAAATTAACTAGAGTTGGCATATACAGCTCGGCCACATAACAGTCTACATTCCACAGGATGACTCATCCAGTGTGACTGGGCGACTGCATGGAAATAGTGTATAGCTTTGCTTAAATCCACTCACAGTTGTGATAAACCTTGAATGACCCAGGCTCTCAGGGAGTTAATACGAACAATAGGAGAGCGTCAATAGCAGGAGGTCGAGCACAATGTCACTGTGAACATCTGCAAAGTGGTCTTTATGTTTGGATAATGTTACAAAGTACGACCAGGCAGATAATAATCAAGAGACTGAGGATAAAGCATTATTTGACAGAAAAGTATTTGAAAAGCTAAAGAGATTTTAGTGAGAGAATGCAATCGAAAAGGACAATCCTGTTATAGGACAGAAAATGTTACATTTAAAAGAAAATTATTAATTTCAAAACTTAAGAGGTTAAGAAAGATAGAAATTAATTGTCATGATCAGAGTACACCTTCACAAAGAGGGACTGTGTATTGGAGGCTGACTGGAAGTAATTGAATAAAAAGTGATGCGAATGATCAGAGTTACATAACAATATTATCAAGGAAGGTCAACCATTGCAGAAATTCTGCAACACTTCACTATGTAGAACATAGATGCAAGAAATACATCTAATTTAATGCAGGAAACGCTCCCTTCATTAAAACGATTACAATCTGTATATTTACTAATTATCTTACCATATAGAATTATATAGTGATTCACTTAAATACCAGTTGTCTTAGCACAGATTCTAATTAGTCAACATATTTTCCCCAGATAGACATAAAAAGCTGGAGTAACTCAGCGGGACAGGCATCATCTCTGGAGAGAAAGAATGGGTGACGTTTTGGGTCTGAAGAAGGGTCTCAACCAGAAACGTCACCCAATCCTTCTCTCCAGAGATGCTGCCTGTCCCACTGAGTTACTCCAGCTTTTTGTATCTATCTTCGGTTTAAACCAACATATTTTCCCGATTGTACTTTGTCAAAATGGTTCACTGCTTTGAAGATCTGTTTGAGTGTTTGCAGAGCAATTAGATAGAAATCCAATGGTAGGAAACCAACTAATTGCAATAACTACTCAGTGCTTCATACTTCCAAAAGATTGATAGCAAAGAATGTTTGAGCTATATTTAAAATAACGAGTAGCTGTCATGTACATAAATTGCTGTTCTTGTTTTGATATATTGTGAAATTATTACAGCCTGTAAAGGCGAGTCGAGTGAAGTTGTTATACTCCCATTTCATTGTCACTTCTCCAAATCCACCATTTAATTTAGAGATTACCATGTCCACATTTTACACATGACTGTATGGTATGTACAGTACAGACATTTAGACAAGCTGGTCCATGTCAGCAGTTGGCCCTCTTCCAGACATTCATTATTTAAGTCCCTCAGTACAATTCTAGTGCCTAATCAAGGTTTCCACCAGCTCTCATAACCCTCTCATGTTTCTATATCGCCACTCTGTTTATAAGACACCTCGTACAGGGTATTTAAAGATCAGGACCAGGCACAAGTGGGCCTACCAGGCTGCAACGATTCCTAATTTCTTATATGCTACTGCAACTTTGATAACCTACACCAGGCATCTCAAATATATCATCCAGCATACTTGCACAAAATTCTCCAAATTCACAGAAACAAGTGAACATGGCCACACAAGTAGATAAAATGGGAAAGAAGGCAGACAGTATGTTCGCCTTCATTGTTCGGGGCATTGAGTAGAAGAGTCAGGAAGTCATGTTGAAGCTTTATGAGCCGTTGGTTAGGCTGCATTTGGAGTATTGAATTGCAATTCTGGTTTCCCCATTCCAGGAAGGATGTGAAGGCTTTGGAGAAGGTACAGAAGAGATTTACTGGAACATTGCCTGGATTAGAGGGTATTAGTTGAGGGGCATTGATCGGGCAGACAGTCAGAACCTTTTTAATCCAGCATGAAAAGTTAAAGACCAGAGGCCAGAGCTTTCAGGTGAGAGGGGAAACGTTTGGAATGTATGGAACGCATTGCCAGGGTTGGTGGTGGGAGCAGATACCATAGTGGTGATTAAGAGGCTTTTAGATAGGCACATGGATATGCCGAGAGTGGAGGGGTGTTGATCATGTGTAGGCACATAAGATTAGTTATGTTGGGCACAGACACTGTGGGCCAATGGGCCAGTTCCTGTGCTGTGCTATGGTCTATGTCTCAGGTCAACATCCCCACCACAGGATGAAGGGATTCAAAGTAACATTAGAAAATTTGCAGATGACACAAAGCTGGGTGGCAGTGTGAAATGTGAGGAGGATGCTATGAGAATGCAGGGTGTTTTGGACAGGTTGGGTGAGTGGGCAGATGCATGGCAGATGCAGTTTAATGCAGATAAATGTAAGGTTATCCACTGGTAGCAAAAACAGGAAGGCAGATTATTATCTAAATGGCGTCAAGTTGGGAAAAGGGGAAGTACAATGGGATTTCGGGGTCCTTGTTCATCAGTCAATGAAAGTAAGCATGCAGGCACAGCAGGCAGTGAAGAAAGCGAATGGCATGTTGGCCTTCATAACACGAGGAGTTGAGTATAGAGGTCCTTCTGCAGTTGTACAGGGCCCTAGTGAGACCACACCTTGAGTATTGTGTGCAGTTTTGGTCCCCTAATTTGAGGAAGGACATTCTTGTTATTGAGGGAGTGCAGCGTAGGTTTACAAGGTTCATTCCCGGGATGGCGGGACTGTTATATGCTGAGAGAATGGAGTGGCTGGGCTTGTATATTCTGGAATTTAGGATGAGAGAGGATCTTATTGAAACATATAAGATTATTAAGGGTTTGGACACGCTAGGGGCAGGAAACATGTTCCCGATGTTGGGGGAGTCCAGACCCAGGGGCCTCAATTTAAGAATAAGGGGTAAACCATTTAGAACGGAGATGAGGAAACACTTTTTCACACAGAGAGTTGTGAGTCTGTGGAATTCTCTGCCTCAGAGGGCGGTGGAGGCCGGTTCTCTGGATACTTTCAAGAGAGAGCTAGATAGGACTCTTAAAGATAGTGGAGTCAGGGGATATGGAGAGAAGGCAGGAGCGGGGTACTGATTGCGGATGATCAGCCATGATCATATTGAATGGCGGTGCTGGTTCGAAGGGCCGAATGGCCTACTCCTGCACCTATTGTCCATTGTTTCACCAGTAGCCACACTGTTTTTTCAGCTGCCAGATCCTAAGCACTGGAATTCCCTCGCAATACCTCTTCAGCTCACTACCCATTTTTCGCTCTTCAAGATACCATTCACAGGGCAATCTCCCTGAAATACGAATGACCTGACTTACGAAAATCCCATTTTACATGCATTCTCTCATATATTTTTAAAGCAAGCAGTAACAATATGTTTCCTGATATTCAGTAATGACTGGATACAGAAAAATATTTCATATAGTTAATTATGAGTGGCACACAGGTGATGATTCAATGAAATGAAATAATTATTGCAAACATCTGTAGAGAAGTACAATAAAGGTAGCTGTGGAAAACCAATGTTTCTGACTCATGGGAAAAATTGGCTTGAGGATGGTTCTCAAGAATGGAACCCGTACGTACCCAGAGACCATTACGTAACTGAGACCTTACAGACTCAGTCTTCTTACTGTTCCTTGACATAACCTTTTAAAACTTTTGTTTTAAACTCTTATAAAGCATCGTGGAACATATTTATTTCATTATAGTTGTTGATAACATTACTGCTATCGATGTTTAAAGTGCAAGTTTCCCCTGCAACAGCGAATTCTAAATTATCACCACTGTCCAGAAATAGTTACTTCTGAATTGCATATTTGACTTCTTGAAAATCAGATGTGGCCTCTATAGTATAGAGGTCCTTCTGCTTTGCTCTTCCCCAAACGGGAAGATCTTTCTCAAGATCTTTCATAATTTTAAAGATCTCGAGAGGCTTCTGCTTTTTCTTTTCAAAATAAAACATAGCAGGCCAGTTCATCCTTTTGTTCTAGGTGTGACCAGGTCTTCTTACTTGTATCATCCATTCAAAAAAAGACACAGTGCTGGAATAACTTAGCAGGTCAGGCAGCATCTCTGGAGAACATGGATAAGTGACTTTTCAGGTCGGGACCCTTCTTCAGACTCCAGAGATGCTGCCTGAAGCGCTCCAGCTCTTTGTGCCTTTTTTTGGAAACTAGCATTTGTAGTTTCTTGTTTCTATCATCAATGCAAACTTGTGAATCTAGCATCCTTTTTTGTTGGCTGGGCATGTTTAACCAAAGTTTATTTAAAAATTAGCAAAGCTTTTGATAATAAAGTATCAACAGGCAGCATTGTCCTAAAAGGAAGAGATGGAAACTAGCTGAAATATTGTTTAACGTTTTGATCATCACTTTGAGAAAATTAATAATAGATTGAGAATATTTTAGAAATGCAATTCTTCAACAACTGCAATCATGCATAATAAACTACAATTATCAGTCAGCTACAATTGTCTGCAATGCCTCAATTATCAATTAGAAAATTGTGACATATTCGATTCTCATGACATCCAAGGCAACTACCACTTCTTTTGAGAGGTCATGGTTATTGTCAACAATTATTTAGTCCCTTTAAAGAGAAATGAGATAAATGATCAGGCGACATACTCCAGTGGTGGTGGTTGAAGATGAATGTTGGGGAACACTGCCTGCTCCTCTTCATAGAAGAGACATGGAGTCTTTTACATTATAACTAATGGGAAAATAGATATGAGCATCTCACGCAACATAATCCTGACCATGGAGAATGGTTTCAATGCTGCTCCCTAGTCACTGTGATTTGGAAGTGGGGAGGAGTAAAGCTTACTGGTTGCATTATTCGGAATGAAGCAGGCTTCACAATCTTTCTCCACTGCTGTGAACAACAGTTCCACAAAAGCAAAGTGGGAGATAGTACTCATTATTGTGAATAGCTATTGCATTCATGCTAAATTAGCTGGAGGTTAAGCAAAGAATAAAACAGTGGCCCAACCACAAGTTACAAATAATGTGCACTGATGAGAATGATTCAAGAAGTTAGAAAGACTGGTAGACAAAAATGCTGGAGAAACTCAGCGGGTGCAGCAGCAGCTATGGAACGATGGAAATAGGCAACGTTTAGGGCCAAAGCTCTTCTTCAGACTGATGGAGGGAGGGGGGGGACTCCCCGCTGAGTTTCTCCAGCATTTTTATCTACCTTCGATTTTCCAGCATCTGCAGTTCCTTCTGGAACCATGTAAATCATCCCCTGGTAAGGAAGAATGTATTGCTGTGACATTTTTCAATGCCCGATAATATAAAATATTTTGGCTGATTGTTGGCACATTTACAGGATACAAACGATACAGATAGCGATGAAGACTCTTCAGAATGTAATCAATTATGACCACAGCGAAAGACCACAACAGCCTCAAGTTCCTCCACAGGAGCTGGAATGAACTTTTTTAAATTGACTTGTTCCTCGTCGCAAAGCTGTTCACCATTTGTAAATGATACCATTGCTGAACACATCTTTTTTTAATAGCACCATGAATAATTTTATTATATAGAACACTTATCATTCGCATTAATAAAATTCCAGAAAATATCGCTGTCATTAATTAGTGCAACTTAAAATGCAGCAATATAATGGATGACAGACATCTCTAGTTCTTTTTGTACATGATCCATTTCATTCTTTCAGACAACTCCCTGATGAGTACGGATTAATCGGGTAGTTTCAAGAAATGTGGTAAAGATTCAAAACAGTCATCACTACTACTGAGGAGCGGGCGGTGTTGCTCAACATTCATCATTAACCAACACCACCGGAGCATGTCGCTTGCTCATTTATCTAATTTATCTTTAAAGGCACTAAATAAGTACCAACAATAACCGTGTCCTCTCAAAAATAAATGTTTGTTGTTTTGGATGTCTTGAGGATTGAATATGTCATCACACCTGTTGCACTCCAAGTCTGAGGGAAATGTGGACTCCAGACTCTGCCACAGGTGAGGTAAGAGGTGCTTGCTGGAGCAGCTGGAAGGGTTTGTTACCAGGTTCCCCCTGCCTGTCATTAATGCTGGGCTTCTGTGTGTTCTTGATGAGTATAACCCCATATTCTCAGTGCCGGCCCCAACACAGCTCCCCCATTTTCAGCTGCCATGGGTCAGGAATTATGAAGACCCGGTTGAGTTAGAGGCAGTTTCACAATAAGCTTGCCATCAGGAATGAGATATTCAGGTATGTCACATTTCCCCCTGATAAATTTGTACAAGATTACCAGGGTCATTAGCATGGAATGGGCACACTACAATCATCACTGCTCCTAACCTGGAAGCAATGGATGTGGCCAAGGAGGACATCTTCTCAATCCTTGCGGAACAGAAAACTGGGCTAGCATTTCATAGGGATATTACCCCTGGATAACTTCAAGGAAGCTTAGAAAATAAATGAGTCTTCATGTTAGGGATACTGGCCTGGGAGTGGATGCAGGTTCACTTATCCTGCCAGTGGATTAGAAGGGCTTTAGTTCAGTCTGGAAATACAGCATGAAAATACTGAGTCCATGCTGATCATCAATCACTCGTTCACACTAGTTCTTTACAATCCCACTTTCTCATCCACTCCCTAGAGGCAATTTACAGAGGCCAATTAATCTACCCAGAACAAACCCAGGTGGTCACTGGGAGGACATGCAAACCAGGCAGACAGCACCCAAGGTCAAGATTGAACCCAGGTCTCTGGCGTTGTCCAGCAGTGGCTCTACCAGCTGTGCCAATGCGCCACCCAGATAATTTTGCAGAGATAACGTGTACCGAGGTACCGTGAAAAGCTTTTGTTGCATTCTAACCAGTCAACGGAAAGACAATACATGATAACAAACGAGCCATCCAAAGTGTACAGATACAAGATAAGGGAATAACGTTTAGTACAAGGTAAAGCCAGTAAAGTCTGATCAAAGATTTAAAGTAAGAAACTAGACTAAGTGGGACCCATTGGGTCCCATGTTCACACGGGAGGGCTGGTCCCCAACGCAATATTCCACCTATCCACTAATTCCAATATTGGTGGCCAGTGTGGGGGGGGGGGGGGGGTGCTTTCTGGAGCGCTAGTATGAGTGTTGTGGGCCAAAGGGACTGGTTTCCAGAGGGCTAGTATGGACATTGTGGGCCGGATTTATTATTGGGCTGGCAGCTCAGTCACTCAGGCCTGGTGGGCTGGCAGCTCAGTCACTCAGGCCTGGTGGGCTGCCAGCTCAGTCACTCAGGCCTGGTGGGCTGGCAGCTCAGTCACTCAGGCCTGGTGGGCTGACTGCTCAGAAACTGCCAGAAACTCTTCCCAAAACAGGTGAGAGACCGTGAGAGAGAAGGGGGAGAGGGTGGAGAATCAATTTTAGACATTTTTCATCATTTTCTGCAGATCACAGCAATGAAGGAGCAATGTCTATCCTTGCCTGGATCTCAGAGGGAGCCAATGAAGGAAGGGAGAAAAATACTGGGGTGAGGTTTAATACTTGCAGGGGGAATACTTACCGATGGGCCGAAGGAACTCCTCCTGGACTAGTACAGGCCTGGTGGGCTGAAGGGGCCCTTCTAAAAAAAAGTGAAATCTAGGTGAAAGGCACTTTTTCTGGACTTTTCCTGGCCTGGCCTGGCCTGGCATGGGCCTTTGGGGCCAAAATGCTCTCCTGGGCTAATACAGGCATTTGGGGTAAAGGGGACTGGTTTCTCAGCTAACAGGGTCCTTGTGGGCCAAAATTAGTGGTTTCAGGCAGGCCAAACAACTCATTTCATTTCATTTCCATTTCAATTTCAAGCACAGGGCAAGCCAAACAACTCATTGCATTTTCATTTCATTTCCATTTCCGTTTCAAGCACAGGGCAGGCCAAACCACTCATTGCATTTTCATTTCATTTCCATTTCAGTTTCAAGCACAGGGCAGGCCAAACCACTCATTGCATTTTCATTTCATTTCCATTTCAGTTTCAAGCACAGGGCAGGCCAAACAACTCATTGCATTTTCATTTCATTTCCATTTCCACTGCAGTTTCAAGCACAGGACAGGCCATCAGCTCAATGCATTTTCATTTCATTTCCATTTCCATTGCAGGTTCAAGCACAGGGCAGGCCAAACAGCTCATTGCACTTTCATTTCATTTCCATTTCCTTTGCAGTTTCAAGCACAGGGCAGGCCAAACAGCTCATTGCATTTTCATTTCATTTCCATTTCCATTGCAGTTTCAAGCACAGGGCAGGCCAAACAGCTCATTGCATTTTCATTAAGGGCTAACAATCATTTATTGCAAGTACATTGCAGACTCACAGTTCAGTTGATTCCCAGCTTAGAATCACAGTTGTGGCCTCTCCCTCGTGATCTTCCAGAATGGCTGACTCATGTCCAGGCATCCGGGGTTTTATAGTCCTACCCCCCCCACCCTCGGAAGGGGCGTTACCTTCATCATGGTGATTGACAGGCGAGACGACCAATCAGCTGATCTCAAGATTTTTTAAACACTCATAACTTTTTTATTTTTCATCAATCGGAAAAATCCTCGGGGCTGCCTCAGCGGAGGAGGACTGTCAGTAAGATGGCCAAACATCATAGTGATATAGGGTAGCGTTTTTTCTAAAATCAATATTCAGCGCAGACAGAAAGTGGTCAAGATGAGACTTTTAGTTATCTAGATCGATGTTGCTGTAGGAGTGGAGATTTAAAAGTGTGGACCGATTGTAGTATGTGATTGTAGATCTGTTTCTGTGGCAAGCACGCAAATAGTCTCCTGGGTTGGGTGCCATCTTGGAAGCATCTGAACTCTCTCCCTCCACGTCCTCCCCTCTCCCCTCAGCTGTGTTGAGTCTGGAGACACAATCTTCCAACACGCTTTTCCTCAGATGACCAGGGATACTGCCATTGTTCTGAAGCTTGATCTTCATCAAAAAGGTTCAAAAAGCCACACTGAATACAATGCAATAAATTTGTACTAATGTTGTGAACCCTGGCGCTAAATTCAGAATGGAACATTGATGCAGTAGCTCGATGTCCCACAACCAGTAATTAAGCTCTGTCCATGCTTTAAGCGATAACTTAACAAATATATAAAACATTGATGTACAATTAGGTCTCGTTTATGATTCGGCAACAATAATATTTCTGCACATTTTCAGAAAATGGAGACCTATAGCAGGTCTCCACTACATCCAACCTTTCAAAGTCTCAATCTTCAGATCTTTCTCCTTTATACTAATTACACACTCCATAAAGTGTTTATTTTTGCTAAAGCATTATTATGTTTAAGTGTGACATCAGATGCAGGGGAAGGGTAAATGTTTGTAGCCTTCGTGCTTACCTTAGCCTTCCCAGTGCTTTGCAGAATGTGTACCAACGCACAAGCCATCTCCTCCTTACTCTTCACGCTCAGCACAGGCTCCAGCACCGTGCACAGGAGCATGTAGTTATTTGTGATGTACTCAGCAAACTCTTTGTAGAGCTCCATGGGGAGAATGCTCATGCTCTGGTAGCGAGATTTGATTCGAATCATTGGACCCGCTGCTTTGCCCTTGCTGGGATTGGGCACACTCACTGGATACCATTTCTCCAGGAACTGTCGCCCCGTCACAGTGGCAATAGGAATATTCACCAGACCCACATAGTTATTCTTATCTTTCTTTTTCTTCTTATCGGTCTCTTTGTACAAGTGCACTGTAATGTTCTTGAGTGTGGGCAGGTTACTGAATTCAAAGTGCTCTCCCCAGAAAACGTTGTCAGTTTTCAGCTTGCAGGTAGTCCGTGCATACAGCGTGTCATCCAGGCAGAGTTCACAGAAATACTTCTTCTTGGCTGGCAGATCCTTGGCTTCAATAATCCACAGTTTGAGCAGATTCTCCACTCGTCTGCTGTTATCCTAAAACAACACAGGGAAAGATTCAGTTCAGCAATCCCACATGATCACTGTTGTTAGGATCTCTTCCGAGTCAACTTAACACTATTATAAACATTCGTAACTTGCAACTAACGAGTTACCATACTCTACAAAGGTAATTAGTTTGATAACTTAAAAACAAATACCATTTTTATTGACAAAATATGCTTCCTGACATTATTCTTCATTGCAAAGTAAAATGAACCACACAGATTTTGCAGACCTTGGTTAACCATCTGGTTAACCTGCACTAACTTACACATAAAGAGAGACACAAAAATCTGGAGTAACTCAGCAGGTCAGGCAGCATCTCTGGAGAAAAGGGAATAGGTGACGTTTTGGGTCAAGACCCTTCTTCAGACTGAGCCGAAACATCACCTATTCATTTTCTCCAGACATGCTGTCTGACCCACTGAGTTACTCCAGCTTTTTGTGTCCATCTTCGGTTTATACCAGCATCTGCAGTTGCTTCCCACACAGTGTGCTTTTATAGTCTGACTTCTATTCAGCAACAGTCCCCGCCTTCCTCTCAGCCTCCCTGCTTCACAGCTAGAGTATTAGGGCAGCGATGTAACCAGCAGTGGCGGACTGGCCAGGATGTCAGCTTGCCCGATGGCAAGTGGGCCCCCTATATCAAGTGGGCCCCTGATGAAGTGGGCCCCCTTTGTCTCCTGACAACCAATATTTTTAGACCCAGTCCGCCACGTGCCATTCCTCTCCTGTGGCTTGGCTGCTGCCTGAACACCTCTTGGAGTCAGCACAATCTTCAGCAGGGTAATTAGAGATTTGCAAACCCCAATACAATGTCATCATTCAAGACAATGTATAAAGCGTTATTAAGTTTCTTTCCATTTTACTGCTCCACTGCAAAATCTCTTCAAAGTTCTCCTCTCTCTGAAGGAAGATCTGGGTGACCCTCTCTTACTCTCTCCTCGATTCCTACTGCTCTTCGACTAATTTATCTCCAGACATGGGCTAACAGATAAATCATTCTTTACATTAATGAATGGATTGCTAGGAAACCTCAAGAACCATTAGATAGTCACAGGTATGGAAGGAACTTCCCCGAGAAACACCAGTCATCCTGTTAGATCCTCCTGTTGCAGTCTGCTCCCACGAGCAGCATTGTTCCTACTAACCCACAAATGACCAGATTTATTTCATTTGGTTTCACTACATTTCAACGAAGCAGATGGTCATGCCAGCTGCGTGCTAATGAATATTTAGTTGTGAGCTTGTTGCGGTAAACCACAATCGCATCCAAGAGCCATGAGTTCGCATGTTGTCAGCATTGAGGGGTTGCGGGAGTGCAGAGTTGCTGGCCTGACATAGCTGGGGGTGGGCCTAGAGTGTGTGGGCCTGAGTGTGTGGTCTGAGACCTCTTCCAAGAACTGTTAGATCACAAGGGTGGAAGCTCCCTGGTTTACAAATTTGCTTTTATGCAAATTCGTTTTTGTTTTTTCAAGTTAATAATAACGTTTCATGGTATTCATTAATGACTGGATATTTAATTAGTTTAATGAAGATAGATTGAACGGTACAGCATGGAAACATACCCTTTGAGTCCACGCTGACCATTGATCACCCATTCACATTCGTTCTATGTTACCCCATTTTCATATCCACTCCCTACACACTTGGGGGATTTTACAGAGGCCAATTAACCTGCAAACTCACATTTGTTTGGGATGTGGGAGAAAACGAGCATCTGGAGGAAGCTCATGCAGTGACAGAGAGTACATGCAAACTTCACGCTGACAGCACCCATTGTTAGGATCAAACCTGGGTCTGTAGTGCTGTGAGGCAGCAGCTCTACCTCTTTATGGCAGTATCAGGATGATTACTCACTAATGTATAAGGATGATAACAAGTGTAGATAGGGCAATATTGTCTGAGTTACCATGGAAAATAAATGTTTCTGACTTGTGGTGAAATTGGCTTACAGACGGCTCAGGAACAGACGGCTCAGGAAGGGAACCCTAATGCAGCTCCAGGGACTGTGAGTATTGGATGCAATGTGGGATGAGAGAGGGAGAGAGTAGACGATGCAGAGACTACAGGGTGGGGTTGGGCATACTCGAGGGGAGTACTAATTCAGTCTAGACTTTTAACTGCTTGCTTCGGGATGCTCAAGGTTGGTTAAAACCATTGGTCTCATTTCCCCTGCGAAACTCCAAAAGAAGGTTGCACAGGGATGACATAATTTGATGAGAGCCTTGTATGGAAATTGCATCAGACATCAAAAACATGCCTCAGCCAGATAAGTGCCTGGCTGCATTTACTAAATTGGGATTAAAGGCAATTGTTTTGGAACACTGGTTAAGGCATACAGTACTGTATTACAAGAGGTGTACAAAACTCATGCTGTGGCATTAAACACTAGTTCTCATCTACACCTGATGTATCTTAATCAGTAATTGGCCTTCAGGAAACTAAATGAAAAGTGTCATCAGTTAGAAATGTAAACACGTCGAATAATTGCAACTTGGGTAACATTTTACATTGGGATCAGAGCCAAGTGCTTTGATGTGCATAACATACACGCAAGACTCATTAGGGAAGCCAAACATTTAAATTGGGGTCATTACAAAAACTATTTTCAAAAAGATCCTAAACCATGCAAACTTATCTCCTCACCGATGGATAGCAAGAATTGCAGGCTGCGTGAGTGGTTCGTACATGCCTCCAGCCAGTGTTATCACTGGTGTTCGAAGGTTGCAAGGAAAGCTATCTTGCTCACATTGGATGATGGGGGGGGGGGGGGGGGGGTGGGGAAGACCGGGGCAATTACTTTGCACACTTTAACATGTTGAGCACCTGATTATGTTCAACCGTAACTAAACGCCTTCACTTTCTGCTGCAGTTCAGGTTTGCTCTACACAATATCACCTCGTCAAAAATTATTCAAATTATGAAGCCATTTGGCAGTATGCCAGCATTTATTTAAAATCTGCTTCACACAGCCGATGTTGGTGAAGCTCAAGGGGATTTCAAATAAATTATATCAATGCTTTAGGAATGACAAAACAATGGTGACGTCCAACTCAAATCATTTTCTGATACATCTGGCAACAAAATGAAGGTGGTTTCAGGGAAGGCAATAAAAACCATTGTCCCACCAAGTCCACACTGGCCATCAGTCACCCGTTATCCCACTTTATTATCCTACACAATGGAGGCAATTCACAGAAGCTAATTAACCTACAAACCTACACGTCTTTGGTAGGTAGGAGAAAACCAGAGCACCCAGAAACATAGAAAATAGGTGCAGGAAGAGGCCATTCGGTCCTTCGAGCCAGCACCGCCATTCATTGTGATCATGGCTGATCGCCCCCAATCAATAACCCGTACCTGCCTTCTCCCCATATCCCTTGATTCCACTAGCCCCTAGAGCTCTAACTCTCCCTTAAATTCATCCAGTGATTTGGCCTCCACTGCCCTCTGTGGCAGGGAATTCCACAAATTCACAACTCTCTGGGTGAAAACGTTTCTCACCTCAGTCTTAAATGGCCTCCCCTTTATTCTAAGACTGTGGTCCCTGGTTCTGGACTTACCAGAGCCCTATACAACAGCAGAAGAACCTCTTTACTCCTATACTGAAGAAACCCATGTGGTCAAAGGGAGAATGTGCAAACTCCACACCGATGGCACCCAAGGTCAGAATTGAACCCAGGTCTCTGGCGCTGTGAGGCAGCAGTACCATGAGCTGTACTACTGTTCCACCCTAAATTACTGCCACTGTGTGATATCATTGCTTTGTTTGAAAAAATCTTATACTACTCCTTTCCCAATGTTTAACCAAATGTTAAACAACTGTTAAAGCTCTGTTCGCAGAGTAAAACGTGCAACCTAAATGGACATTATTACTGCATCTGATACCAAACTGAACACAGTTGAAGTGTTATGAAATGAAGCAGCAAAACTAACACGGAAAGTATGGTCATAACACTCTGTGTGCAAAGAATGTTGTACAATATGCAATTGGAAATCAATCCACAATTTCAAATCCCAAAACATATAATAATGAAGCACTGATTTCTATTCTGTTCAGTTAGATTATCTGAGATAGACTCAAATTCCTATTAATGGACAGTTTGTGTTTATGTTTTATCTCAGCTCAATGTTCTCAATTTGTTCTTGTTGCAAAAGTAGTTTGCATTCAAGCAAACACAACCGCATAATCTGGCAGAAGGAAACATAAATTATGTCTGCTTTTGCTGTATATTTTCAGTGATTGCAGATTTCTTTGACCATAATCAGGTCATAATCTGACTTCTGAAGACCCTCTGGCCATGAGGTGAGAGGTCGCTAATTGTTAAAATGGAAGCGAAGCAAAAGAAAGGAAATTATAGGCTGGTTAGTCTGATTTCAGTGGTTGGAACGTTTAAAGGCTCTGGGCCTGTACTCGCTGGAGTTTAGAAGAATGCGAGGGGATCAC
Organism: Amblyraja radiata; assembly: GCF_010909765.2. Lineage (NCBI taxonomy): Eukaryota > Metazoa > Chordata > Chondrichthyes > Rajiformes > Rajidae > Amblyraja > Amblyraja radiata. Next base: position 26,545,173 of record NC_045987.1, read on the forward strand.
ACTGAAACCTACCAAATAATGAAAGGCCCGGATAGAGTGGATGTGAAGAGGATGTTTCCAGCAGTGGGAGAGTCTAGGGTCAGAGGGCACAGCCTTAGAATAAAATGATGCACCTTTAGAATGGAGATGAGAAAGAATTTCTTTAGCCAGAGGGTGGTGAATCTGTGGAATTCATTACCACATGGCTGTGGATGCCAAGTCATTGGGTATTTTTAAAGCGGAGATTGCTAGGTTCTTGATTAGTACGGGTGTCAAATGTTATGGGGAGAAAGGCAGGAGAATAGGGTTGAGAGGGAAAATAAATCAGCTGTGATCGAATGGCCGGGTAGACTCGATGGGTTGAATGGCCTGATTCTGCTCCTATGTCTTATGGACCACGCACTTCACTTCCGCCTGGAATTATATTCCACCATTGCACAACGCTACATTCTACATGCTGAACCTGGGGTGGAATCATCAACTCCTGAAATAATGATACAGCTACTGGCACACTCACAAATCAAAATGGCACGTGCATGTCAATAGGAAGGGTGCAGGTTGTTTTATTAAAGCACATTTTGAGGAGCACAAGCATCTGTGTAACTCTGCAGACTTGCGTATGAAACAAAATTGGGCATCCACTGAAATCAATGACGACTGGCTATTTATGTTCTCCACCAGCCTTGCATTCATTGCCTCTGGAGGCAAATGGCTATATTTGACAAATTATGTGTGTAAAATAATCATTCTGAGTGTTTGACTGGAGAAAGGATGAATATGGGCATCAAGCAGGACATAACACAGATAAACAGTGAGAAGATCACTGTTGAAATTGCCAACTATATATTTACCGTTGCTTCCATGGAAATGTATAACTCAGTTTAAACAAAACACTGACAGCCCGATGCGCTGTTCTATGCAAAGCTCAAAAAACACACATTGATATGGAAAACAGATGTAGAAGGCAGAAACATCTTTGAACATTATGAGTCCATTCTTTTACCTTATTTGGCTGCACTGCACGCCTTAAATTTTCCATCCACTTATCTCTTTCTGCGACTGAACGGCATGAAAAACATTTGCTGCCAGTTGAAGTTGTCACCTGCAGTAAAGAAAAATACATTTCATTCTAGTATTTTAGCTGTAATCCTATCTGTAAAAATCCTATCTGCACAAATCAAATCTCCGCATTCATTTGAAGTGATGATTAGAGCCGACCTATTTCCCCACACCTCTGTCTTGTCACTTTGGAGAGTTTCAGATTTATTTCTGTAGCTGACTTTATGATTTGATGTGGAATGCTACAGATGGACACCAGAACCATCAACAGGGGAACTGATTAACCTCCTCAGGAATGAATCCCTGCTGCAAATGCGCAATGGGGCAAGGATAAAATCATATACATGATGCCAGAAGGCAAACACAAATGATTAGAGATGATTAATGTCCACTTGGAGACAAATGATTCAAGGTAGAGCCATACCACAAGAAGCAACACCTTGCGGTGAGAGTACCCAGAGAAGGCACCAAATTTTTGGGCGTTAGCAACAGTCGCTTAGGGCACCTAAAGCTCATTATGTCATGTCAAAATGACAGCAAGAGAGTGAATGTGATTTTAATGTGGAGGAAAAAAATCCCTCAAAATATGGATTCCTGTAATTAAATATCGACCCGATTCGCCACCCATTGAGTCTGAAGAAGGGTCTTGAACTGAAACGTCACCCATTCCTTCTTTCCATAGATGCTGCATGTCCCGCTGAGTTACTCCAGCTTTTTGTTTCTATCTTCGGTTTAAATCAGCATCTGCGGTTCCTTCTTACACATATGCAGTTGATTAATGGGTTTCCCTTCATTTTAAATTAAAATGGACAACTTCATGTTTAGACTTTCATCAGTCCTTCGGTGTATTTAAAGTGTTAAACAGATAGGGAACTGGAGTGCATGGTCACCTCGACAGTGCCAAGCAGAGGCATCACGGACAATGCATCTTGAATCCATGCAGTATTGCAAATGGAATTAATAGTGCTATATAACATGTTGAAATAATAAACAATAGATCTTTTGTATATTGCAGTATGTCCTTGGCATGAAAAGCTTCTAGACAATGTCAATTCATGGCATTCTCCAAACTGATGGAATGGACAACTCCTCCAAAGGATGACGGGAGGAAACTGATGGCTTCACCGCCCCATGCCCTTTGTCATATTATTTTAAACCTAGTCACCTCATCAATAATATTACATGCAGCTGATTGTAAATGCTATCTGTGAATGCAATTAACTCACTCCATTCAACAGAGAAAATAATGTACAATCTGGGATGCTTATTAATGTGCACACAATGTTATAATGTATTACCATAATTGGCTATGCATAAAAATGGTCTGAGGAGCATAATCAGCAATGAAGGAAAGAGTGTAAGCAAGAAATTAAGGTCGGCCCCAGGTTGTTTTACATATTTTTTTGCATTAATGAGAGAGCTGGAACAGAGGATTGATTTAGGAGATTTGAATATTAGCGAGTATTAATGTAATTCATTATTTCTGTGATACTCATCCACTCTTAATACAAAGAAACTCATAAGAATTTGCAGCAGTATGAAACAAATAATGGTGCTGGCGTTGGGCCAATCGATCCTCAGCACTTCCAACTTCAACATTATTGTTCAGGAAGCAATGCAGGCACATTTTATGGCCATCAGAACTCAATTCATAGTTGGTCAAAGGCTCGGGTGGGTCTGTCCACATGATGTTCCCACTTTACTCATGTCCTTGTTTATATCAATATGAAGGAATTCAAAGGGGGAATAAATATTTGTAAGAGGTTACTTCTGTGAAACGCAGAAAAACAAATCTAAATAATTCATTGTGTCAGTAGGAATGGGCTGGAGCATAAAATAAATGAGATCAAAGTTGAACATTAATTTATTTCATATAATCTAGAGATGGTCTACTAAAAGGCTGCAAATCTGGTACAAATTATCTGTGTATATTTTCAGCAAAAGGCTATTTAAAACTTCCCTTCCATTAATGTTAGGTCTACCATATGTAGGAAAAAGGATGCTTTGATGCTTTGAAATGTTATAGCCAGCAGCTGGCACTGGTGTGAGCCAAGTTACCGCAAAGAGATGAGACTGTGCATAGAATATTTACGTAAATTAACAAACTGTTGTGGCGTTTTGTTGCATTCAGATGTCAATTTTTAATGTAGGATTCTACTGGAAATATACATCTGCCAAACACGAATAATTAGATTATTTGTAATATCAGTCTGAAGATGGGTCTCGACCTGAAACGCCTTTGCTTCTTTACTCCTTTGCTCCAGAAATGCTGTCTGACCCGCTGAGTTACTCCCGCTTTTTGTGTTTATCTTCAGTGTAAACCAGCATCTGCTGTTCCTTTCTATACAAATAATTTATCAACTGTTTCAATTAGATTGCTTGATTTTATTACCAAAGATTTTCTAAAGTTCTTCCCATTATCTGACTATTAGGATAAAGATGGTTCTTTTCCTATACGTTGATTGGAAATGTGGTGACAACATTTAATTTGTTTAGTACATGCCACACACAGCACTGTTTTAGCAGGCCAAGACCTCAACCCACGTTCCTTCAGGCAACATAGATTGTCAAATTAGTTAACTGTGCAAGGAAAGCATTTACATTTGCCCTACAGAGGACTGGTTTTGTGCCAGCTGCGGAAAGGTGAAGAGGTTAGACTATCTTGCCTTTGGAAGATGAAATGCCTGTCACTGAAGAAAAAAGGAAGAAGTATTAAAAATTTGAAATGAGATTTACTCCTTGCATACGTGAGAAAGATAACGAGCAACAAAAGAAGTGTTTTAATGAGGTAGTTTTTCTTTTATGAGCATATTCACCAGCTTTAAGTATTTTCTATAGAAATTACTATCTTGAACGTTCAACCTAACTATCAGTATTGGATGTGGAAAGTCATTCCTCATTTAAGTGATCCTCTTGAATTGATTTATGGAATTAAATCCCTTGAAATCAGTAAAACTACCTTAATTTCAGTGACCAAGGCTTATTTGAGACTCAAATCCAAGACATGAATCAACAGTGTCTGCAATGTCCACTATTGGCGAACAGATTCTTACTCAGGAATACTGAGAAAATGGACATGATCTCCCTGCAATTTCATTTAGCACCAATTTTCTTTGCCTGTTAAATTAAAATGCAATATATAAATACCATTGAAAAAAGTGTACTGAAACTACGCCGACCAATGAAAGATAGAGCATACACCAAGAGTATGATTGTTCTCCCCTTCACAAGCCTTAGCTGTGCCAAGGAACTTCTGCACACAGTTGGAGTATCTTATTTACCACTGCCACTCATAAGGGCAATGAGAATTTGGGAATTAAAGCTGGCTTTCTGGCGACATTCACATTCCGCCCGTGAAATACAAGCAGCAATGACTTCTGAACTCGAGCAATTGGAAGAGCTAAGGGATTTGGACCAGACACCAGAAAGAAGATCTTGTATTTCTTCCTCACAGCAACTGCACCAAGTCTGGGTCACACTGCCAGGGGTGTTGGTGGAGGCAGATACGATTGTGGCCTTTGAGACTTTTGGATGGGCACATGAAAGTGCATGGAATGGAGGGATATGGATCATGTACAGACAGATAAGATCAGTTTAACTTGGCGTCATATTCAGCACAAACATTGTGGGCTGAAGGGCCCATTCCCGTGCTGTACTCTTTTATTTTCTATGTAAAATTAACCTGAAATGTTCAACCTAAATGATTTTAAACATCACCCGCCACTCTCTGTCATCTCATTAGCCTTTTCTCACTCATAGATCAGCACTTTATCCCAGGAATCAGTGTGTGAACCTGCCCTCACTGTAAGAACAGCTCTCCTTAATGGAGACTCAATCCGCATGCAGTAGTTCAGGTGCGGTTTCACCAATGCTTTGAGGATCTGTTCTGTATCTTTATACTCCATCCCCTTTGCAAAAAGCATCAGCATTCTATCAGCCACTTCCTTTAACGTAGACTGCAGAAACACTGGCTTGTCGTATAGTGGTAGTCGATCCAGCACGACAAATACATATTTACTATTAGCAACTGCAGGAATTAATAGTTTCAGATTGGCACCAGAAAAAGATACAGGCTTAGAAATGACTGTGACGGTGTCAGTGAAAGTTCACTCACCGTGTTGTGTTAATTTGCTCTGTATCTGCTGATATATCAATGGGGGAGTTCACTGAAGAGCACCCAGAGGAAGAGAGCACATTACATTTCTGTCCAATAATTTCTAAATGCTTTATTTCTATCCCTAATATTGGAATCAAATTTATTTATTATTTGGAAGTGACAGCTGGAAACACTTTAACCCTTTTTGAGACGGAATGGTTAAGAAAACTGCATCATAATAAAAACTTGGAAGCAGAGATTAAGGGCTGAGCAGTCATTAGAATTCTGTCTCCCATGAAAATGTGTTTTTGAACTAGGTTACTATGTTCAATATCAATTTTGCTAACGGCAGGATTTTAAATTTCATGTTCAAAATGGGTAGTGGGAAATGACACTTGATGTTGTGCAGCCACTTCCCAATGAAACTATTACAAACTCTACAGGAAGGCCGTTCACCCAAGCAGCAACATCCTCGGTTGCAACGAGACCCTCTCACATCTTCTCCGCAGTTATACATCTATCTCATCACTGACAAGGCATCATCTAAAACAATTTTCTTAAAGATCAAACCTCACTCGTCACCCTAGAGTTTGTTGTTTGTCACTCAGTCCTAGTTCTATTTGTACACGTAATAAGCCTTATGATTTTCGTTTTCCTCAAACACCTCTGTAGCCTTATCCGACTATTTTACAATCTCTTCTAACCAAGTCAAGTTCAAGTTCAAGTGAGTTTATTGTCATGTGTCCCTGTATAGGACAATGAAATTCTTGCTTTGCTTAAGCACACAGAAAATAGTAGGCATTTACTACAAAACAGATAAATGTGTCCATATACCATGATATAAATATATACACACATGAATAAATAAACTGATAGTGCAAATAACAGAAAGTGGTTGGTAATAATCAGAGTTTTGTCCGAGCCAGGTTTAATAGCCTGATGGCTGAGGGGAAGTAACTATTCCTGAACCTGGTTGTTGCAGTCTTCAGGCTCCTGTACATTCTACCTGAAGGTAGCAGGGAGATGAGTGTGTGGCCAGGATGGTGTAGGTCTTTGATGATACTGCCAGCCTTTTTGAGGCAGCGACTGCGATAAATCCCCTCGATGGAAGGAAGGTCAGAGCCGATGATGGACTGGGCAGTGTTTACTACTTTTTGTAGTCTTTTCCTTTCCAGGGCGCTCAAATTGCCGAACCAAGCCACGATGCAACCGGTCAGCATGCTCTCGACTGTGCACCTGTAGAAGTTAGAGAGAGTCTTCCTTGACAATCCGACTCTCCGTAATCTTCTCAGGAAGTAGAGGCGCTGCTGTGCTTTTTTGATGATTGCATTAGTGTTCTCGGACCAGGAAAGATCTTCAGAGATGTGCACGCCCAGGAATTTGAAGCTCTTGACCCTTTCAGCCATCGACCCGTTGATATAAATGGGGCTGTGGGTCCCCCTCCTACTCCTTCCAAAGTCCACAATCAGTTCCTTGGTTTTGCTGGTGTTGAGGGCCAGGTTATTGCGCTGGCACCATATGGACAGTTGCTCGATCTCTCTTCTGTACTCTGACTCATCCCCATCAGTGATACGCCCCACAATAGTGGTGTCGTCAGCGAACTTGATGATGGAGTTCGCACTGTGGTTCGCTACGCAGTCATGGGTATAGAGTGAGTACAGCAGGGGGCTGAGCACGCAGCCTTGAGGTGCTCCCGTGCTGATTGTTATTGAGGCTGACACATTTCCACCAATACGAACAGACTGTGGTCTGTGGACGAGGAAGTCAAGGATCCAGTTGCAGAGGGATGCGCAGAGACCCAGTTCTGCGAGTTTGGTAACCAGTTTGGAGGGGATGATTGTGTTAAATGCCGAGCTGTAATCAATGAATAACAGCCTGACATATGAGGCATATGACCTTCTGTGCAAGTTGCTCCTTCACTTTGCTGAGAGCAGACATTTCAACCTCTTCAGTTTCAGTCTCCAACACCAAAGAGCAGGATACAGGTCTTCATCGACTCAACCCACAAAACAGCCTGACTTTACAGCCAAACTTGAAACTTTGAATCCCCTCTTAATACTTGCAGCATCCTTCATATTTTCAAAGCTAAGTTTTTATGATTTTGCTCTTTGTTCAGATCATTACGCTAAGCTATCCGGCTATCTTCTATTAGTATGCAAGGACTAAAATCAACCAACTCTCAAGAAGTTCAAATGCCGCATGTAACACTACATCTTACCTCAAAACAGTAATCCTGCCCCAGGATGCTGCTGTGCACAGATTTAATTGTCACTTCTTCCTCCATACTGAGATCCAGTGCCTCCACCGCACTACTAGGACTGAGCAAAGACTCGTGAGACCGCGATTCTTTCAACCTCGGCATCAGACGTGATCTGCAAGAAATATCAAACAGAGGGTGCATCAGATATAAAATCCCCCTCATAAACAAAAATGAAAATATAGTGATTGTACATCATAAATCACCCAACCAATTTCTCTCTGAAGAATGTAGTGCAGATGCCCATAAAACCTTCTCATTCGTCATTAATTACAGCAAGAACATTTTGTTGTACAGTAACTGTGCGGTGATTTTTCCTGAATCGTTTCTCCTTGGCTGTTCCACTCAAGAGCACAAATTATGATCAGGTCCAGACCCTTTGCAATGAATATTAACAGGCTGTGCAGGTGTTGAATTAACCAACAGGTGACCTTGATGACCCCTGGCTAGGAAAAGAAAGTGAGGCCATGCAGAGCTCTGCTCCTTGTCCTGATGATCACTCTCCTGGGGAATGGTTGCTGAGGACGGATAGGAAAGGTCGTTGAAACGCCACTTCCAATGAAGTATAAAAAAGAGAGTTTTAATTGTGACTCCAGGCCCTCCCAGATTTATGGACACCGGGAATTTATGGAAATAAGCTCCCATTAATATTATTAAATTCAAGAACCAGCCTTGAATAAAAGCTGTTTCCACATATCTACATAAGGAGACGGGACATAATGTGCCAGTTATTTTTGGTTGGTCAGGTGGTGGAGAATGTTAGCAGCTTCAGATTCCTGGTAATTAACATCTCAGATAACCTGTCCTGGTCCCAGCACAAAAATCCATTCATGGAGAAAGCGCATGAGCGCCTCTACTTTCTCGGAAGTTTAAAGAGATTTGGCATCTCTCTGAATACTTCAACAAACGTTTACAGATATACTACAGAGAGTACCCTGACTAGTTGCATCACGGCCTGGTACGGCAATTCCAACGCAAATGAATGCAAGAGGCTGTGGAGAGTAGTGGACTCAGCCCGGTCTATCACGGGCACAGCCCTTCCCACCATCGAAAGCATCTACACCAGGCGCTGCCTCAAGAAGGCAGCATCTATCATCAATGATCCCCACCATCCGGGACACGTCCTTTTGCCGCTGCCAGAGTCGGGCAGGAGGTACACAAGCCTGAAGTCCAACACCACCAGGTTCAGGAACAGATACTTTCCTACCAACCATCAAGTTCTTGAACCAACTGCATAACCCTAATTGTAACACTACCGCCCACCTCTTGGAGTTGTTTTTTTCCCAATTATGTTTTTGCACTAATTATTTTTTTCCAGACTTCTTTCTTTTAGAAGTTTGTATAATTTATTATAATTAGTTTTTTGTGTGTTTGTCTGAGTATATAATAATAATAATAATAATACATTTTATTTGTATAGCGCTTTTCAAGGACTCAAAGTCGCTTTACAAGTTTCTCCAGCATTTTTATCTACCTTCGATTTTCCAGCATCTGCAGTTCCTTCTGGAACCATGTAAATCATCCCCTGGTAAGGAAGAATGTATTGCTGTGACATTTTTCAATGCCCGATAATATAAAATATTTTGGCTGATTGTTGGCACATTTACAGGGACTCAGAAGTTCGGATCAATTGCGGGAGGAAGTTCCAGAGCCTGGGAGCTGCCCTGGAGAAGGCTCTGTCTCCAAAAGTGCAGAGGTTGGATTTCAGAATGGAGCGGAGACCGGCTGAAATGGATCTGAGGGACCGTGAGGGTTGGTAGGGGGAGAGGAGGTCAGTGAGATAAGGGGGGGGGGGGGGGGGCAAGTGGTTGAGGGCTTTGTAGGTGAGGACCAGGATTTTGTAGATGATCCGGTGGGAGATGGGAAGCCAGTGAAGTTCTTTGAGGACTGGGGTGATGTGGTGCCAGGATTTGGTGTGGGTAATGAGTCGGGCGGCTGCATTCTGGACCAGTTGGAGTCGGTTGATGTTGCTGGAATTAATGCCACAGAGAAGAGAGTTACAGTAGTCCAGTCGGGAGGAGTTGAAGGCATGGATGAGTCTTTCAGCAGCAGGGGGTGTGAGAGAGGGTCTGATTTTGGCAATGTTGCGGAGGTGAAAAAATGATGTTTTGACAACATGGCGGATGTGCGGCTCAAGGGAGAGGGTTGAGTCAAAGATCACGCCAAGGTTGCGGACCTGAGGAGATGGGGAGACAGTGGTGCCGTCAATAGTGAGAGTGGGGTTGTTAATTTTGGTAAGTGTTGATTTGGAGCCAATGAGGAGAAATTCTGTTTTGTTACTGTTTAATTTAAGGAAGTTGCACCTTTGAGGCAGCTGCAACTAAGAGTTTTCATTGTACACGTACCTCATTGTAAGCATATAAACAATAAAATTGAACATTCCCACAGTAATCATTCTCTTAAGAACCAAGGCTGCCAGTTTCATCATGGGAGGCCACTTATGCGAGTTGCTTTGGAAATTAACACGTATGCATTAATACTCTACTCAACAATGTAATAGCCACCGATTCTCCCAGCCCATCAAAACCAGCCATGGGACATCCTGATTTTAAGATAATTTAAAAATGGTCCTCATCAACACCTTCCATTACAATACTCTGGAAGATGGTGAGTGACTGGTGATTTTGCATATTTTCCAACCTATGGGGAAAAAATATTGATATACGATCCTTCCCTAGCCTGGGGCATGCCTGTATGGAAACTCAATGCAGGATGTATTGGTACATTTATAACAGGAGTGGAAAACCAATGAACCAATTCAAGGTGAGGTTCCATTTTTTGACATTGCTGCATTGTCTGATTTGTATCTGATTTTCCACAAGATAATTGCAGTTAAAGTAACACTTGAAAAGCTGATTGTGATTTAGTTTAGTCGAGAGATACAGGGTGGAAACAGGCCCTTTGGCCTACCGGGTCCACGCCAACCAGCGATCACCCTCTACACTAGTACTATCCTGCACTCCAGGGACAATTTACAGAAACTAATTAACCCACAAAGCTGCACGTCTTTGGAATGTGGGAGAAAACCCACATTGTCAAAGGGAGAACATGCAAACGCCGTACAGACATCACCCAAGGTGAGGATCGAACACGGGTCTCTGGCGCTGTAAGGCAGCTCTACCGCTGCGCCACTGTTGATGAGGCAACATTGCACATTATATCAGGTAATCATTATATGGCTTAATTCACAAAAGGATACTGCACTCAGATCAGCAGTTGTACATGTATGTATTTAAAACTACGATCAGTAAATTCAGTGATTTCAGCAAGAAGTTATGCCTGACGTCAGCAGAGCCAAATCCACAAAGCTACAAGGCTTTAATCTAACATGGGGATCAAGGTTCATTAGATGTCGAGTTCTCTCCTGGATTCACAGCATTGTTGAATGTACATATTTACATCACCTATACCTTCCTGTCCAATCAACATTTCCTTCCCACAGAATTGTTTTTGTCATAAATGCTTGACAATTTAATCTATGTGGAAGTCCAATCTAACCACCAATATAACAAACATAAGAGAAAAGGGTTTGCCGTAGGAGTGAATTAAACACCCAAGATCACATTTTCTATTTGGGAAGCTTCCAGAATCATCACTGTGGTATCAGTGGGATTGATGTCACTTGTTATTGTTACAAAGAAAAATCATGTTTTCATCTATCTTCACTTGGAAATATTTTCCCTCCTGAAAGCCCATGGTTTTGTCCAACCTAGCTAAATAAAAGCTCTTGGATGGTAAAGATATCAGCACACAGTAAAGGACAAAATTGTTTGTTCTTTTAATTAACTGTCTCACCCAATTAAGTTTGAAATAATCAGCCAGACCTGACTCAATGTCACAATCTATTCTGGACTAGGCACAGCCTGTGGCTTCTCTCCATGTCTTGTGCAGGAGAACGACTCACATAGACATTTCACCAATAACTTCAGGGACACTCAAAATATATCTGATTCGACTTCCGGTGGCGCCATGCTGGACTAGCAGTCGCAACTTTTAGCTCCGCTGCTGTAATGCAGCAGTCGCAACTTTTAGCTCCGCTGCGTTAAAATCGGGTCTGGAAGTCGGGACCGATTCAAAAAACTTACCGGAGCTCCGGGACGTCGTGCTGATGACGTCATCGGTAAGCGCTGTGATTTAAACGGAGGATAAAGGCTTTTAAATGAAAAAAACGTCTCCAGCTCAGAGCCCTCAGAGAACAATCTCAAAACAACTGCTGAAAACCCAGAAACCTGGAGAACAGACCTCTGAAGTGGATTCTGGAATGGCTACAAGATCCAAGACTGAGATGGCTACTAAGGAGAAAAATGAAATGGAGGAGATAAAGAACTCGGTAAGAGAACTGAGAAAGAATATTGAGGCTGGAAACTCAAAAATGATGGAAAATATTAATGTTAACTTGATGGAAAATATGTCGAACATCAATGCTGGTAATCAAAAAGTTATTGAGTGCATTGGCATTGTACAAAAACGAATTGAGGATGTGCAAGAAAAGCTGACGGGGAGAATTAATAAAGGGGAAGAAGAGTCTACGAAGAAGTTTGAGGCTGTGCATGTAATTGTTTCTTCACATGTAACTGCAATGAAAGACATGGAAACAGTTGTTGAACAAATGGCTGAAGATATGCAGGGAATGAAGCTAGAACTAGACAGCCTCAAGAGTCAACTGGCGAAAGTCTCAGATAAATGTCTTGATCTCGAAGCTCGCTCAAGACGCCAAAATTTACGAATACTGGGAGTAACAGAAGGGGCAGAGGGAAACAACGCCCGTGAGTTCACTGCTAACTTAATCAAACAGGTACTCAATTTACCTGTGGAACCGGAAATTGAAGTGGCACATCGAATACCCAGATTTAAGCCAAGATCACAAGCAGATCCAGCCCACCCACGACAGATCATAGTCAAACTTCGGGACATTTCAGCACTTGAAGAGCTGATGAAAAAAATCAAAAACGGAGTGAAGATGACGTTTGGAAACGACTCTATCAAACTCCTCCGGGATTATCCCTATGAGATCGTGCAAAAGAGAAGAAAGTTCTCACAGACAAGACAGATTCTCCATGGAGTTAAAGATGTCAGATGTGGCGTTTTTTATCCGGCCAGGATGCGCATTACTTTCAAGGGAAAAGAGAAAACTTTCACTAATTCGGACGCATCTTATAAATATGCCCAAGAGATTGTGGCAGAAACAGAAGATTAATCAAGGCAGCGGGACGATATGGACAAATTCTTTCCTTTTATTACTTCACAGAGAACACCTGAAGATAAGGGAAAAAACACCATTTTCTAAAAGTTTAAAATGGAAGAGCATTTCCACGTGCGCTGGTCTAGACACCTTATCTCCTTTGGACGCTTTGGAATTCAACTCAAGGACATTCTTTGTTCAAAATGAAGGAAAGACTGATAAGCAACGCAGAGACGAACAGCAGAGCTGAATGTGGAAAACATCACAAGGACAAATGGTGGTTTAAGATCTTAAAATAGCTTTACAAAATATAGAGAATTAACAATAATTAACAATACTAATATAGAAATATAAATGGAAACTAACTTGAACTATATAATGGGCAAAATTTAATAATTTGTTAAAAAGACTGACTAGCTCGTATATAGAGCGAGACAGTTAAGCAGGGATAAAGAAATAATAAATAACAAGTTTTAGAACTAACGTAGATAATACTGAAAGTTTAAGTGCTATGTAGTTCGTGTGGGGAAGGGAGGAGACTCAGGCACCTGGCATAATTCCAGGAGCCTGATTCTGGTTAACCCTTTCAGCCAACAGCTTACTATTATCAAAGGTATAACTAATTATAAATAATTAGTAGATACAAGTGTTAGATATATAAATTTCACAGTAGCTGAACACAAGATCTGATAAGTCTGAATGAAAAAAAAAAATATATATATATAGTGTAATTGGGTGAAATATAACTGATTTTGAAATGGTACCGCCCTCCTAGGTTTAGAGTAATAAAGGGAGCGGAGCTAATTGTACAACATCAACTTCGGAAGTCGAATAGATGTCGAATCCCACAGACGGGTGGGACACTCACTACAGTGTTGAATACTCCAGACACTGTAATTTTACTTGTTCAATTTTTTTTTAATCACAATATGTCACAACTATGTGGTTTTTTTTCAAGGACAATCGCAAAAGGGATCTACCAAGGAAGTTAGTAATATATACGCCCCCCAAATATCCAGAGTCCTGAGGTATGGATGCACCGTAATAAATAAGGGTATTAAAATCACCGAAAATGCAAGATGATAAACAAAAGATAAAAGGGAGGAATCACACTGTGTAGCTGGAATACAAGGGGTATTAATGAACCAATTAAAAGGGGCAAAATACTAGAAGGGACCTATACAAGAAACGCATCTTAAACATCAAGATCAGATGAGATTGAGGGCGAATTGGATAGGCCAAACATTTCACTCCTCACATACTTCGAAATCCAGAGGCGAATTGCGGTCAATTATTATTCGCAAAGGAATACCATTCAAATCAAAGAACATTATATCAGATAAGGAAGGGAGATATTTTATAGTTACAGGAGCGATCCATGCTACGCCAATCACTTTGGTAAATATATATGCGCCCAATTTTGATAATCCTCAATTTTTCAATAAAATCCTGAATACAATCGCAGAATTTAACTACCAAAATGTTATAATTGGAGGAGACTTCAACTGTGTTTTAGATCCGTACTTAGATAAATCGATGCAAAAACAAAGAGGTAATATGAAATCTAAAACTAGTGAACTCTTAAATACATATATAAAAAATACAAATATAGCAGACGTTTGGAGGATCGCGAATCCGACTGGAAGGGAATACTCGTTTTATTCAATGGTACACAAAACATACTCACGTATAGATTATTTCCTAGTGGATACAAAACTAATCCCTTATACCATGAACCCTAAATATCACACCAATACGATTTCAAATCACTCCCCGCTAACTTTCGTTTTAAAATTAGAAGGAATGTCTACGAACAAATTGTTCTGGAGGTTTAACTCGCAAATTCTGAAAGACCCACAAGGGAGTATATATCTAAAAAAACAGATGGACCTATTTTTTGAGACAAACGATACACCAGATATATCGCCCACTTTACTATGGGAATCCTTCAAAGCATTTATTAGAGGAGTCATTATCTCGTATCAAGCTTTTCAAAACAAAAAGAATAAGAATGAACAAAGACAATTAGAAGAACAAATCAGACAACTAGATATAGATAATGCTAAAGATCCAACTATGGATAAACATAATAAAATTTTAATACTGAAATTTAAGCTAAATAAATTATTGTCAGAGAAAGTTATAAGACTATTCCAAATTACAAAACAAGAACATTTCGAATTTGGGGATAAACGCCATAAACTTTTGGCACGCCAACTGAAAAAACGGGAAAAAGATCATGCAATTTTAAAGATTAAATCAGATAGAGGGGAATTATTAACACTGCCTAATGATATCAATAAAAGATTTGCTCAATTTTACAAGAATTTATACACATCGAAAACGCTAATAGACAATAATAAAGTTTCAGAATGTCTGGACAATTGTAACCTTCCAAAACTAGAACTGAAGGAACAAGAGGAACTGGGAGCACAAATTACATCTAAGGAAATAGAAGACACAATAAACACACTTAAGAATGGAAAAAACCCAGGACCAGACGGATTCAGTAATTAATTTTATAAATGTTTTTACGACATAGTTACACCACGTCTACAGAAAATGTATACATACGCTTTTAAAGAACAAATCTTACCTGAAACACTAGCAGAATCAACGATCACATTAATACGTAAAAAATATAAAGATATAGAAGAACCAGGCTCATATAGAGCTATTGCTTTGTTAAAATCGGATCCAAAAATATTAGCGAAAACACTAGCTTGAAGACTAAGTAAATATGTTAGTAAATTAATAAATGAGGATCAAACGGGATTTATACCTAAGAGACATTCATTTAATAACCTGAGACGTCTGCTTAACATAATGCACTCTCACAAACCTCAAGAACAGGAGTTAGCTATCATTTCATTGGACGCAGAAAAAGCGTTTGATCAAGTAGCATGGGATTATATGATTAAAGTATTGCAAAAATTTCAAATGGGAGAGAACTTCATCGCATGGATAAAATTATTATATAACAAACCCACGGCTAGAAAATTAACTAATAATATACTATCTTCGAAATTCCAATTATCAAGGGGCAATAGACAAGGATGTTCATTATCACCGGTTATTTGCTCTGGTAATTGAACCTTTAGCTGAAAAAATCAGAACACACCCGGATATTTACGGTTATAATACAAAATATTCAAATAGTGAAATTATGTCGATAAAACATGGTCTAGCGCTCCCTAACTTTATGTACTACAATTGGGCAGTAAATATTAAAAATATGATTCACCTGCTGGACAACTCTGCCCAGCAGGTGGACTGGATTGTAATGGAGAGAGAGGACTGCTCTCCGTGTAATACAGGAGCGACTCTCCTCTCACCAATGAATCTGAATAACAAAAATTACAATAAAAATCCAATGATACATAGCACAATTAGAACTTGGAAACAAATAAAACAGAATCTAAAATTAAGAAATCTATCTCTTTTAATGCCAATAGTCAATAATCCGTCGTTTAAACCTTCAATTATAGATAAATCATTTACACAATGGGAAAGAATGGGAATCAAAACGTCGGAGACTTGTATGAATTGGGAAAGTTATTATCATTTCAACAATTGCAACTGAAATATAATTTGAAAAATAATCAATATTTTAAATATCTTCAAATCCGTGACTATCTGAAAAAATACACAAAAGTCTATCATAACATGCCTCCAGACTTATTGGATGAAGCCATGAAGACAAAGGCTAAATCAGCAAATCTAATATCATACTTATACAACATTATTTTAAATATAGAAATACCTACAACTGATGGTATTAGAAGAGACTGGGAACAAGAACTAGCTATAAAAATTTCAAAAGAGAGCTGGGATAAACACTTACTATATGTGCATAAATGCTCGATCAACGTACGACATACTCTAATTCAATTCAAAACATTACATAGACTATATTATTCAAAAAACAAAATAAATAAACTTTTCCCCAATGTCTCACCCACTTGTGATAAATGTCAGTCACAAGAAGCTACCATAGCGCACTCTTTTGTTTTTTGTATGAAAATCCAAAAATTCTGGAATGAAATATTTGAAATCTTCACAAAATTAATTAATATAAAACTTGTACCAAAAGCAGAATGGATCATTTTTGGAATATCGGAAGGTAACCCCGAACTAAACGTGTTTCAAAATAACTTACTTAATTACGGGCTAATAATGGGAAAAAAGCTTATACTCAAATTCTGGAAAAACGCTCCAATACCAACAATAAAAACGTGGATTTCAAACATGTTCGAAACATTACACCTGGAAGAGATGAGACTCCTCCTAGCAGGCAAAGCAGACCACTTCCAAAAGACCTGGTCTGCATTTATGGAACTATTACAAGCATACGGTGCAATAGTAATTTAAAAAATAAATGGTACCAGGATCTGGTAACAGGGGTAAAAAAAAAAAAAAACACGGTTGGTATATCCTTTTTTGCGGAGTTTTGTGTTATAATAGAGCGATTGTTTCTCCTTTTTTTTCTTTTCTTTCTAGGGTCTATTTCCTTTGAATTGAATTGAATTGAATACCTTTATTGTCATTCAGACCTTACGGTCTGAACGAAATTTCGTGCCTGCAGTCATACATACAATCATACAATAATAAACAACAATAAACACAAATTAACACCACCACAGTGTATCCTCCAAGCACCTCCTCACTGTGGTGGATGCAAAAATCTTAGGGTTACTGTCTCTTCCCTCCTCTTCTCCCTCTGCGCTGAGGCAATTCCCCACCGGGCGATGGCACAACAGTCCCGCGGCTCACCGAACCCCGCAAACGGGCCGGTTCAAACACCGCGGCCCGGGGGTGGTCGAAGCTGCCGCCCTCCAGTCCAGCACACGCAGCCGCTGGCCCGCGGCTGAACCCAGGACTCAGGTCACCGCCGCCAGAACGCCGTCCCAGCCACCGGAGCACCGTTCCAGCCCCGAGCCGGATCACCCTCACGTGAGTACCGTTCCTCCCTCAGGCTGGGCCACTCCGACGGGAGTGCCGTTCTCCCTCGGGCTGGGCCACTCCGACGGGAGCGCCGTCCTCCCTCGGGCTGGGCCACTCCGACGGGAGCGCCGTCCTCCCTCGGGCTGGGCCACTCCGACGGGAGTGCCGTTGCACCCTCGGGCTGGGCCACTCCGACGGGAGTGCCGTTGCACCCTCGGGCTGGGCCACTCCGACGGGAGTGCCGTTCTCCCTCGGGCTGGGCCACTCCGACGGGAGTGCCGTTCTCCCTCGGGCTGGGCCACTCCGACGGGAGTGCCGTTCCACCCTCGGGCTGGGCCACTCCGACGGGAGTGCCGTTGCACCCTCGGGCTGGGCCACTCCGACGGGAGTGCCGTTGCACCCTCGGGCTGGGCCACTCCGACGGGAGTGCCGTTCTCCCTCAGGCTGGGCCACTCCGACGGGAGTGCCGTTCTCCCTCGGGCTGGGCCACTCCGACGGGAGTGCCGTTCTCCCTCGGGCTGGGCCACTCCGACGGGAGTGCCGTTCTCCCTCGGGCTGGGCCACTCCGACGGGAGTGCCGTTCTCCCTCGGGCTGGGCCACTCCGACGGGAGTGCCGTTCCTCCCTCGGGCTGGGCCACTCCGACGGGCCACAGCCCCTCACGGGAAAGTCTCTCAGCCCCTCGCCAGGCCACTCTCACGAGAGCGCAGTTCCAGCCCCGGGCTGGGCCACCCTCACGGGAGCTCAGGGCGAGTCCTGTCAGCTGCCTCCAGAGTCCCGAGGTCGCCAGCTCCGCCATTAGGCCTCAGCGTAGACGGAGGCAGAGAAGGGGGATACGACAAAAAAGTCGTATTTCTTTACTTCCTTCTCTAACTTCTTCTCTAAGGGGCTTTCTTTTCCCAACACTTTCCTGCACCTTCACGACTCTTGCTCACTTTCCTTACTTCTTTTGTTTCTACCTTTTTTAAAGCTCGAAAAATGAAGTGGTACAACAAATGTAATAAGATATATGTGATGTGTATTACTGTAATTTACTGTACTTCTAATAAAAATAAAAAATAAAAAAAAAAAAAAAATATCTGATTCAAAGGAAGCAAAGCAGCAACAAATCCAAAGCTTCCCAAATGCTTCTGTCCATTTCTTAGTTCCTGAGTCAAAGGAAACAACTTCAACGGATGGTCACTGCTCAACCGGTCAGTTAGGACTTAAAGGAGGACCAAGGGATTACAGATGCTGGTTTATACCATTAATAGACACAAAGTGCTGGGGTAACTCAGCGGGTCATGCAGAATCTCTGGAGGAAAAGGATGGGTGATGTTTCAGGTCAGGACACTTCTGATAGGACTTAATGTTCAGTGGAAAGGCTAAAAAATCTGAGTGATAAATTAGTCCTTTACTGTAAAGCAAGGCATGATGTTTAGACACTTCGGAGTTCATGAACAAACAAAGAGATGAATAATGCTCAACCCAAGTCATGTTTCATGCTGACTCCTGTTGTCTAACCAAACTCTACATCTCACTGCTGGCCCAGCAAGCATTGTTGTTCACAATAGATAGATCCCAAGCCTCACATATGGACCACTCTGTTGGCTTCATGTCAAGTCATGCAATCAAAGGACTTTATCATGGTTTCTAGGCGTCCGGAAATCAGGGCTCTTAAAATAGTTGGGATAAAACTTAAATTGATTTTTTGAGATGAGAACCCAAATACGTGATAAAATTAATGATCATACATTAACACTTTCCTGCGATTTAATCTAGGCTTAGGTCCTCATTCAAACAGATGGGCTGCACTGCAGTCTGGGGAAAAGCTGAAGGGACCAGTATGAAGTACAGCCAGTCTATCTGAGGTGTGCCCCATGCACTAGGATGCCATTCACCAGTGGACGTGGGATGTTAGATGCTTTGACGTCAGACCCTCAGCACATTTCTGATTTCCACAGTGGTCTGCGCTGGTGCAGAAATCAAGATTGTACTGACCCACAAAAAGAACCTCCTCTTTTGAACTACCAGCCAAAGGTAAGCAAGTTTCTGATCAATTCATGTTGTTGGAGCAGAATTAGGCCATTTGGCCCATCAGTACTATAGTGCTATAATGCATAACATTACTTCACAACCTATATTGTTTACAATTTATAGAAAATCAAATCCAATTCTGGAAGAGAACAAACTGTGCTTTAGAAAAATAATGGGGTTATGAACATTACAATATTCTTCCAATCTGAACAAATTACATTAGTTGTTTAAGAAGGAACTGCAGATGCTGGAAAATTGAAGGTAAACAAAAGTGCTGACGAAACTCAGTGGGTGCGGCAGCATCTATGGGGCGAAGGAAATAGGCAATGTTTCGGGCTGAAACCCTTCTTCACATTAGTTGTTTCTATTGTGGTGCTTTGCCTTTTGTAGAAAGTAGTAGCAATGTCAATTTAGTACATACAATCCTAAAAGAGCTAGTCTTTTAAAATACTTACTCCCGTGAAAATTGTGTCCCCTTTGTCATTACTTTGCTCCGCAAATTGGACACAAGTACCACATTGTGACATTGTTACTGCTAATGAAAAGATCATGGCGAGTCAAACAATGATTTCAAAAGCCGATTTTATTAAATGCACTCTTAGCTTCGATAATCCCTTTCATGCACTTTGTGGCAAGTTTTCATGGCAAATTTGTAGGCACAAGGACATACACACTGTGATTATACTTATTACCCACCGATTAATTCCATCGTGTAGTCCTGGGTGTAAAAAATTGATTCCCCTAACAGGCAAGCATATATATATTCACAATAGAGCTCATTTCCTTCAGGAAAGAATAGCTGTGTTTATTCACTCACTGAAATGCTCCTGTGAATTCCTGCCTCGGCTTTAACTGTGGGCATATTAACTGTGGGCATATTAACTGTGGGCATATTAACTGGTGGGCAAGTCTTTATGTAGGGTTCAATGTTTTCAATTGGCAGACTCACACCAAACAGCTGCTATTTTGACATTGCTAATCTATTGCTTAATGGATTGCATGAAAAACCTGTCAATACTGTACAGAATTGAATGGCATTTCAGCATTGTATTTTAAGGAATTGTCATTATATACAAAAACATGGCTGCACTTCAAATGAGAGCTAATCATCTCCAATTTCTAGAGCACTCATTAACTCAGGAATCTTTTTATTTATGCAGATTTTTTGATCTGATATGAAAAACTAGGCATTTCTCAAAATGTACTTGAGTCAACAAATAGGTGTCCACCCAAGTAAAACTGCCTTTACATTCCAGCTGGCACTTCATTCAATCATTTTGCATTTGCACAATGTGTTTCCCGACATTATCGTCATGCATTTGTACAAGGAACATCGCGCTGCAGAAATACTTATTTTACCTGATGTTGCTCTCTACTGTAATAAAGAGGTAATTTAGCTAAATATGTAATTAAAAGAAAAACCCTGGCTGTATCGTCCCATTTGCCTCAAAACACATCATCTAATGAGAATCGTAAGTACACGATGTCACAGAATATAAAAGCTCAAACTATGTTTTATTGATAAATAGCTAAGTTTGTGCTTCTTTTCAGCAATTTTCAAACTATTATCCGGGAGCGGAAAACCTTCTAAAATCATTATTTTCTCACTCATTTTCAGAAATCCCTTATTTACATGCAATACTTTGTTTGATCATGCCCTTTATCAATTCTCAGCAGAATACCTAAAAATCCTGGACATAAACTTTACAGCAGGGTATCCTTATAAAATCATAAACTTGTTCACACATCACTACTCTCCAGCCATCTTCTTCTTACTACTCGCTTGCTTTAAAGACATAATATACTTACAGAAGAAGCATATGGCTGCTGTTGCTGTTGCCTGTGGTTCAAATAATTACATTCCAAAACAAAGCTTAGGCAGTAAAAGGCCATGACTTCCAGCAGCAGAATGAATGATAACGGCGATATGGAAAAGTAATAGTGTCCAAGCCCAACCTTCCCTACGTGGGCAGCTGTGAATGGAACAGTACGAGTAAACAGTTTAGCCGACAGCTTGACTGGCACATTTGTTTCAATTGACTTCTCTGTAGTCAGGCAGGCGGTCTGACTCAAAGCAAATGCTAACATTTGTTCAGCTTCCAGCATGTACTACCTCAGCCTGACAATTCTTCCTGTCCCACTCCCCCACCTCATCTGTTTTCCTGGAAGGAAACTGGACCAGCTTAAAAACAAGAACATTCCGGAACAAATCTGACGTAATTATATTAAAATCCTTTAGTTCAAACTATACGGCCATATCAAACAGCACATTTTCTATATGAGGATGTGCTCACTTTGACAGCTTGCATTGAAACAAATAGTTTAATTACATTATCGGACTTCCAGTTTGCATTCTTACAGAAGAACAAGTCTGACAGCAAAATACATCCAATTGTCTCCAACCCAAGGCTGAGTTCTTTGCAATAAAAGTGTGATTTTATTTAGCTTTAAGAATGAGATGAAATGAAAGTATATGAAAATAAAACAGCTAATATGGCCAATTGTGAATAGATGTAAGATTTCAAGTCATTGTGTTCGTGGAAACCAAGCCAGCCAGTATTTTGAGCAAACTGTATCTGGGAGAGAGAGGATGCAGCTGTGGGCACATTGTGGTCCGTAGGCCGGAAGAGCAGCAACGCTGTTCCAACAGGAACAGTGTCGTAGCTTTGCCTGTGCTCTGCTCTCACTAACTGGTAACAGAACTGTATTGCAGGAACGGTAGTACAGGAATGCAATTTGCCTCAAGAAACTGCCAGATGTAGTGAGGGGGGAGAAGTGGGAAGTGGTTGTTGCAGTGGGATGGTGGGAAAAGAAAGGAAATCTTCCGAGCTATTGATCAAGCAATTAAGCTAAAAACTATTCTTCAACTCATCTGCTGCTGAATCCCACCCGGATCATTCTTTGTAATGCCATCGCTTTCCCAAACTAACTCTCACCTTCCACTCAGTAAATCATTGAAAACTGCTTCTTGTATCCGAATTTGCACCAGATCTGTTCAATTATCCCGTGCTCACAAACCTATTATGACTCCATTCCAAGAGCACCTCACCTTTACAATTCTCATTATCATCCTGAGATTCGGAACTCCACATCAAAGTGGAATTTTTTTTTAAACCTGCGCCTTTTAAAAGACTTTTAGTCATCTACCCTTTGACTTAGCATTAGATTTCCCCCCTCTAGCTGAAAGTACAAGCAAAGCTAATATTATAACTGCTCAGGTAACATAAACTCTCCCTCACAGAATAAACAATTCACCACCTAAATATTTGAGATATCGAACAAAATTCACGCTTACAAAAATTGAATGTGGGGAAAAAGACAATTTATTTTTTCCAACTCGTACTTCTTGATGCGTACATAGATGACACAGAAAATTGCTACATAGACCATTTACCTTCCTGTTACGCGAAGGTCACCCCTATGGGTGCATTCAGCGTTATACAGTGCTTACGTCTGTATACAGTCACACGGGTGATGACTACGCAGAAGCACATGTTTCCACATTCACACAATCTATACAGTAGGTTGCTCTGAAGAAGGGTCTGGACCCGAAATGTCACCCATTCCTTCTCTCCAGAGATGCTGCCTGTCCTGCTGAGTTACTCCAGCATGTTGTGTCTATCATACATTAGCTATACACTGAATTGTACCATCTATTGGCCTTCAGCCTTCATTATCCTTTTCAAATGTTGCCCCCTTTATATCTCTGATGGGAGGATCTGGACCTGAAACATTAACTTACATCAGGGCCTGTTCCACCAGCATGCGATTGCATGCGTCTAGCGCGACCAAACGGAAGCGGAGTTCGCGCTAAGATCGCGGTAAGTACGCGCTAAGCACGTACAAAGTTCGCACAAAGTTCGCGCATGATGTAATTTACATCAAATTCACCAATCAGCTGGGCAGGAGGCGGGCCGACTGAATTTGGACGTCGCACGGCGTCGGGCGGTGACGTCATCGCGCAACGGCACGCCGGACGGTGATGTCATCGCGCAATGCCACGCGCTAGGCGTACGTCGTCAAGACGCTGCGTACGATGTCAAGACGCTACATATGACGTAGAGACGTTGCGTACGCCCGTCGAGACGCTGCGTACGCCCTCAATGCACCTGCGGGCCGACATGCCGTTGGCGCGCGGAATTTTCGAACAGTGCAAGATTTTTGGATGTCAGGACCAACCCCGCACAACTCCATACGCCTCCGCCGATCGAAGTGGGACCGGCCCTGGGAAGCCGTACGCCTCAAGCGACCATGTTTGGTCGCGCTAGACGCATGCTATCGCATGCTGGTGGGACAGGCCCTTTCCTCTTTCCACAGATGCTGCCTGACTTGCTGAGTGTTTCCATCATTTTCTGCTTTTGTTCCTCATTTCCAGCACTTGCAGTTTTTTAAATTTTCACTTACCTCTGAATCACTACCTTAAATTGGATGACAGCAGTAAGGTTATAGGACTGAAAAAACAGGATTATTTTCCTGGATATTTAATATTTTGACTGGTTTTAAGGTAAGTAAGAAAAAACAACTGGAGTAATCCATTGTAGACAAAAATGCTGGAGAAACTCAGCGGGTGAGGCAGCATCGATTGCGGAAAGGAAATAGGCAAGGTTTCAGGTCAAAACCTAATCCATTGCCTATTTATAAATGGATAAATTAAACTGGACAAGTGTGTTTCCTCATCTGAATCCACCTTGTGAAGATTCAGCTTCTTCATAATGCAGTGAAGCTTGATAAATATGTACAGCAGTCATACAGCGCTGAAACAGGCCCTTAGGCCCAACCTGCCCATGCCAACCAAGATGCATATCTTACTAGTCCCAACTGGCCATGTTTGGCCCATATCCCTCTAAATGATGAGGGATGAGGGGGGATCTTATAGAAACATATAAAATTATAAACGGACTGGACAAGCTAGATGCAGGAAAAATGTTCCCAATGTTGGGCGAGTCCAGAACCAGGGGCCACAGTCTTAGGATAAAGGGGAAGCTTTTTCACCCAGAGAGTTGTGAATTTGTGAAATTCCCTGCCACATAAGGCAGTGGAGGCCAAGCCACTGGATGGATTTAAGAGAGAGTTAGATAGAGCTCTAAGGGCTAGTGGAATCAAGGGATATGGGGAGAAGGCAGGCACGGGTTATTGATTGGGGACGATCAGCCATGATCACAATGAATGATGGTGCTGGCTCGAAGAGCCGAATGGCCTCCTCCTGCGCCTATTTTCTATGTTTCTAAACCTTTCCTATCCACATACCTGCAAAATAATCTTTAACATAATTATCCTGTGCACAATTGCCACAGAAACATGGTTCGAATAAGTGTTCCCTTAAAATTATAACACAGAACAGATGCACTAACTATCTTTGATGCTTTAAAAACATATAAATCAACTCTGCTGTATAGGATGCTGGAACCAGCTTCAATACCTGGCCAAAATTCCATGAACAAATGTAATGACATGGCGCTTGCTTAGACACAAGTGGAGTTACAGTAGATCTTGAATGTTGGCTGAGATGAGGATGCTATGGAGCTGAATTCTGACCACCTGACCCGACTGTTACGGGCCATGTTCCGTCTGCAACAGGTTTATATATTCAGAATAAATGTTCAGCTTTGGGTCATGTTGAGCGCTGCTTGCTTTATTCAATACTTGATGCCGGTCAGGATAATTTATTGAACTTGTCCGCTGTTTTTGATCAATAGCAATGTATATGATGCATTGTTTTTGGCTCTTCTGAAATTGTCTCATGGCTCCGTCGGCTATGGAAAAAACATACTCGTTCGTGGGCTCAGTCAGGCTGGGATTAGCAATGATTTAGTTAGCTTTTACTTTCATACCCATTAGGATTTGTAGCCAAGTTCAGTTCCGTACTATTGAGCAGTGGAGAGTTGATTAAAAAAAAACCATCTATTGATGATCCTGAACACATCATCAGTGATGTAACCTGGGGTCATTGGGTGTTTCGGGTCTTTCAACATCAGACACCTTCACCCAGGCGACCCAGCCGTGGTTGATCAGACCACAACTTGTGGTCAGGTGGCATTCGCTCCTCCCTATGGACCTCCTCTCCTGATCCAGAGCCATCTCGAGGCCTTCTCCGCTGCCTCTGTGGTGTTCTTGATGACTCTTCTCCTCGCCACTCCGTTGATGCCCAGTGCACTCAAGGTGTTGTAGAGCGATTGCCCTGCAAAACCTCTGCAGCCAACCTCGATGGGCATACACCTTGCCTTCCAGCCCTGCTTATGGCAGTCTACGACCAGCTCTTCATATTTGGTCATCTTCCTCTCGTGGGCCTCCTCCAGACGGCCCTCCCATAATCACTATCACTGTCAATTCCAACAAGACAATGTTTTTGGTCGCCTCTGAGACCAGGAGGATATCTGGCCTCAGGGTGGTCGTGGCAATGTGCTGTGGGAACTTCAGCTGTTTCACCAGGTCTACAGAAAGTTGCCAGTCCTGCACAGTTGCCAGGATTCTTGACTGATTCCTGGCTGCTGTGGTTCTTGGCAGCTGCACTCCGGCCTTCACGAAGGTGATCATCTGGGTGGTGGGGCGTGCTCGTCTGCAGCTGCTGATTCCCATGCTGATGGCTTCTGCAATGGGTTTGAGAACCTGGTCGTGACGCCATGTGTACCGGCCCTGCCCAAGAGCCTTTGGGCAACAGCTCAGGATGTGTTCCAACGTCCCCTTGCCTGAGCATTGCGGGCAATCTGGAGATTCCGCTTTGCCCAGATGAAGAGGTTCGATGGGTTGGGCAAGACATCATACACTGCCTGGACCAGGAACTTGATGCGCTGTGGTTCAGCCTGTCAGAGCTCAGTCCACGTGAATTTTTGGTCCATGGCCTGCTCCCACCTTGTCCAGGCTCCCTGCTGCCTCCATCTAACTGCTCTGGTAGACCTCTCCTCCTCCACCACTGCCCTCACTTCCTCCTGGACCAGCCTGCGCCTCTCCTTCCCCATGGCCTTATCAAACTGGGGAGATGGGAAGATTCCCAGGCCAGCTCTTCCCCGAGTCACTGCTCCCACCAGGACTCTGTGGCGTATCCGAGACTCTGCTTGCATTCCGGCTCTCCACTTCCTCCCAGTTTTCACCTCCACCCCTGCTTGAGCCACCTTGGGGTCGCTGGAGTCCCTGTACAGCATCACCTCTCTGGCCCGAGTCACCTTGAACTCCTCCTCCAGGTACTTCAGGGGCAGCTGGAGCTTGGTGTTATTTCCGTAAAGGGCGATGCTGCTAAGGCTCCTGGGCAGTCCCAGCCACCTCCTGAGAAAGCTGCTGACTTTCCTCTCCAATCTCTCTACGATGGATATTGGGACTTTGTAGACAAGCAGTGGCCAGAGTATCCTTGGCAGGATACCATGCTGGTAAATCCATGCCTTGAACTTGCCGGGAAGCCTCGATCCACTACTCTCAACCAGCTCTCCAACTCCTGACAGGTTGCCTGGACAGATGCTGTATCCTTCAGGCTGCTGTTAAACACCTTGCCAAGACTCTTCACTGGCCTTTCGGAGACAGTTGGGATTGGTGTCCCTTCGATGCTGAAGCGGAACCTGTCCATGACTTTGCCCTTCTTCAGCACCAGTGACCTTGATTTTCCTGGCTTAAACCTCATCCTTGCCCATCCAATCAGTTTCTCCAACTCCTGCAGGATCCACCTGCCTCCTGGCACTGACTCAGCGGTGACAGTCAGGTCGTCCATGAAGGCTCTCATTGGTGGTTGGCGTATTCCTGACTTGGTCCGAGGGCCCTGGCACACTGGCTCAGCAGACTTGACGATCATGTTCATCGCCAAGGCAACAAGGATCACAGAGATGGTACAGCCTGCGATGATCCCAACCTCCAGTCTGTGCCACTCTGATGTTACTGACCCTGATGAGACTCTCATGCTGAACTGGTTGTAATAGTCCAGGATGAGATCTGCCACTTGGCCCGGCACATGATGCTTGGCCATAACTGTCTGGATCAACTTGTGCGGGATGGAGCCGTAGGCGTTGGCCAGGTCAAGCCAGAGCACTGTCAGGTCTCCCTCGTTCTCCCTGGCTTCTCTGATGAACTGGGTCACCACTCCCGTGTGCTCTAGACATCCCGGCACTCCAGACAAGCCTCCCTTTTGCACTGAGCTGTCGATGTAGCCTTTGCTGGAGAGGAAGTTGGTCAGCCGCCTCGCCACTATGCTGAAGAAGATCTTGCCTTCAATGCTTAGCAAGGAGATGATCCTGAACTGATCGATCTTCTTGGAATCTTCCTCCTTTGTGATCCAGACTCCTTCAGCGAATCGCCACTGCTGCACCACTTTTCCTCTCCTCCAGATGACTTTCAGGATCTTCCACAGTCGTTTCAGTAACAAGGTCAGCAGTTCTTGTAGACCCTGTAGGGGACTCTGCTCTGCTCTGCTCTCTTCACAATGTCCTGGACCTCTTTCAGGAGTGGCTCTCTACTATCAAACTCCCTGATGGGTGGAGGTGGTTTTATCAGGATGTTGCACTGGCCCAGCTCCTGCTGCCTGTAGGTCGTCTGGATGTGCCGGACGATCTCCTTCTCAGAGGCTATGAAGGATGCTCGCTTCCTGGCTCTTTCCTTCCGGCGTCTTCGGTGCCACTCAGCTCTACGGAAGGTCATCAGCTTCTTCCTCAGGATGGTTCGCAGCTCAGCCAAGGGGGGGGGGGCGTTGCTCTTCCCTGGCCTCTTTATACTGCTTCTTGAGGGACTTCAGCTCCTGCCGGATCTTGTGGATCTTTGTTGCTTGTTGGTTCATGGTGAAAGGTGTTCTGGCCGGCTTCTTCTCCACTGCTCCAAACCTTTCCACAGCTAGGCTGATGATGATTGTCGTCATCGTCCGCAGCCTTCGGTCCACATCTCCCTTCGCAGTTGCTTCCAGCACCTTGTCGACGTCCTCGTCGAACTGATGCCAGACTGCCGTCTTGCAGGCCTGAGGCCATTTGGCTCGAACCTTCTACGGAGGTCTGTTCTGAGGGACTAGTTCTGCCTCTTGGAGGCTTCGGACTCTATGGGGTGCTTCCGGGCCCAGCTCCTCCTGCGTCTCACCAGGTAAAATACCTGTGCGTTGTGACACTCCCTGTCCCTCCAAACACTTCATCCGGGTCTGGTGAATCTTCAGGCCTCGGCCGTTCTTGCAGACCTTTCCATATCTGCATTTGATACTCATAGTCGGCTGTCCTTTGCCATTAGTCATTAGCCTTTGATCCATCAAATTGGGGTGTTCATCCTTCCCCCGCCTGGGGGTATTTTTCCATGAGTTTTTCTGTAGCGTGATTTGGGTCTCCTCCTCTCAGAGGATGCGGTTTGGACTGCCAACCCGCCCCGCCCCGGTTGCAGTCTTTCCGAGCTGTCCACGTCACCACCCTATACTTGGTTGTCAACCAGTCTACTCCTGGTCGCCACTGGTTTCACCAGCACAGTGATTGATAAAAAATACATCTATTAATGCTCCTAAACACATCATCAATGAGAGCTTTTACTTTCATACCCATTAGGATTTGCAGCCAAGTTCAGTTCAGTACTATTGAGCAGTGGAGAGTGAAATACATTACCGTTTTTGTTGCCCAATTGATTTTTGAACGAATAAGAGGCAAAATGTGATAAACACAGGTAACAATGCTTTTCCTGCCAAAGGTCTGCTCTGGCAACAAATAAACAATCAACGCAGGAAATTGCATGACTCAAGGTTATGAAGAGCAAAAATAACACCGATGGCAAACTGCTTTAAACATAAGGAACTACATTCATATATTAGAGTGATGTGTTAAATTAGTTCAACTTCCAAATTAAATTATGTCTTTATCAATAAAAAATGCAAGTTATGATTTTAAATGCAGTTCAATAACAGGGAGCAATGTCCAAGACAATAGAAGGAATATGGAATTTAAATGGAATAATTTTTGATATCATGATGTACCCTACTTCAAATGTAAAATAATTGTCCCTGAAAGAATCTGATGATATTGTATGTTATCTTGTTTTATCCTGACTAGTAATGGGGCTAAAAAGACAGACACTGTTCCTTTACTAGGATGCTGGAGACTACCACTGATAGGAAAGGAACGCAAATACTTTTGAGGCACCTTCATTGAAAGCAATCCATGCAGATACCAGATTTATCCAATCTAATAGTTCTAGCTAGACCAATAGTGACATGCTACTAGCAAGAGCTGAGGCAATTGTTGCCGGTATATTGGATCTTGGGCTACCCAATTGTTATACCAGTTAAAATCCCATCAGACAAGATTCTCAACATTTCTAAAAAAGAGATAAGCTAGATTTAGATATAATCTCCTCCATTAAATCAAATCCTACTTTTCCCACATATTGTTCCCTTAATCTATTATACATGCAGCAGTGTAATATGAGTCAGCATTTATCATAAACTAGCCATGATCGAAACAAATCGATTAACGAGCAATGAGATAGCCCATTGCGAAATTCTGCGAGGGTAAGTTCTTGTAAATCTTTTGATAGTATTTGTTTTTTGATGTGTCATTAGGTTATAATGTTATTATTTGTAATTTTTAACCTTCATTTAATGGCACTTGCTTCATATGTTCGTAAATTCTAAGAGCAGAATTCGGCCCATCAAGTCTACTCTCCCATTCAAACATGGCTGATCTATCCCACCCTCTCATTCCCATTCATTTTATTGATATGTAAATATGGCAATATGTTCCCATAAGCTTTATTGATATGTAAATATGGCAATACGTTCCCATAAGCTTTATTGATATGTAAATATGGCAATAACTCATGGATGCCACTGGCAATATGGCAATAACTCATGGAGGCAATGGGCATTCAAATGAATGAAAGAACCCGCAGAACACATCATCTTTGCTCATATATTGTTTATTCAGCGCATTTGTCATCATGCTTCCTTAGTAGTTTTAAATTAATTCATCACGCTTTGCCAACTGCCAAGTGATAAGTCACACTTGTATATTACTGTTTTTTATCTTTCCTTGGTGTAAATTACTATTCCACCAAGTAGTATGCAAATACTTTTCACGAAGAAAACATATGCCAAATTCTCTTTTTGGCCAAAGCAGTGAAAAAATAAGCCTCTTCCCGAAATATTACACTTTCTATGCATTTACTTTTAAATATAAACATTGTATTCTAAGTGAGATCTATCGATGCTGGAGAGGGAAAAGCATTTTGCATCAGAGTGAGTATCAATCCCCAGCAGACAGGGAACTAGTCAGAAAGGAAAGCTTTCCCACTGGTCTTTATGAAACTCTCAAAGAAATTTTTGAGGAGTTAACAAAGGAGGGAGGTGAATCTGTCAGATTCTTTGCCACAGAAGGCTGTGGAGGCCAAGTCAGTGCAACACGGTGGCGCAGCGGTAGAGTTGCTGCCTTACAGCACTTGCAGCGCCAGAGACCCTAGTTCGATCCCGACCACGGGTGGTGTCTGTACGGAGTTTGTACGTTCTCCCTGTAACCACGTGGGTTTTCTCTGAGATCTTCGTTTTTCTCCCACACTCCAAAACATACAGGTCTGAAGAAGGGTTTTGGCCCGAAACGTTGCCTATTTCCTTCGCTCCATAGATGCTGCTGCACCCGCTGAGTTTCTCCAGCATTTTTGTGTATCTTCAGTTTTGTGGGTTAATTGGCTTGGTATAAATGTAAATTGCCCCTAGTGTGTGTAGGATAATGTTAATATGTGGGGATCGCTGGGCGGTCCGGATGGTGGGCCGAAGGGCACTGTTTCCGCACTGTATCTCTAAACTAAACTATGACTTGGACATAAATGTCGATGGGTTGGTGAGAAATTTGCTGACGCCACAAAATTGTAGGAGTTGCAGGCAGTGAGTAAGGCTGTCAGAAGAAACAGTGGGATTTAGATCAGCTGAAAAAATTGGCAGAGGATTGGCAGGTGGAGTTTAACCTGATCAAGTGTAAGGAGTTGAACTTTGGGAGGCTGAATGTCAGAATATACAGTTCATGGAAATACCATGAAGAGCATTGATATGCAGAGTCCAAGTTGCAGGCTGGAAGAGCCGAACGGCCTACTCCTGTACCTATGTTCTATAACTCACTGAAAGTGGCAGTGCATGACACAAGAGCCAGGAAGACACAATGCAGCTCTATAAGACTTTGGTGGGGCCACATCTGGACTACTGCATGCAGTTCTGGTCAACCCATTACAGGAAGGATGTGCAGGCTTTGATGAGGGTGCAGACGAGGTTTACCAGAATCCTGCCTGGGCTAGAGAGTTTCAGCTACAAGAAGTGGTTGGATAACGTTGGATGCTGAGGGCATACTTGATTGAAGTTTATAAAATTATGAGGCATAGAGAGGATAAGACAGTCAGATTCTTTTTCCCCCAGGGTGGAAATGTCCAATACTAGAGAGCACAGCTATAAGGTGAGAAGCGGAAAGTTTGATTTTTAGTTTAGTTTAGAGATACTGCATTGGAAAAGGCTCTTCGACCCACCAAGTCCACATCAACCATGGATCACCCGTTCACACTACTTCCATGTTATCCCATTTCTACAAACAATATCACCATTAATGTCCATCCAATATGATGCCACTAGGGGCGCCGCATTGAAGGCAGTCTCTGCCTACAGCCTGTCTGTTTTTCAATCTTTTTAAAATTTTTAGTCAGTTTTAAAGTTTGTGTTGGAGGTTTCTTTAGTATTTCTATGTGGGGGAAGGGGTAGGGTAAGGGGGAAACCGTTTCCCAGTCACTTCCTGGCGAGGACGCGACTATCCTCCGAGTCGCGTCCTCGCCCCCCTCCTCGCGGCCTACACCTGGATTGGAGCGGCCTTTCCTGCTGTGGACCGGACTAAAGCTTCAGCAGAGGCGGCGCAGCGCAGGATACATCGCTACCTGGATACATGCCTACCTGGATCGCCGTTTGGAGCTCCGGAGTGCTGGGCCGCTGCTCCAACATCGCGGAGCTGTGGTTTGTAGAGCTTCCAGCGCGGCCAGCGCTGACTTCGGCATTGGGACCTGGGACCTTTTGCCGAGGGCCGCCAGCGTTGACTCCGGTAGGAGGTGGCCGATTCGGATGTCCATGCTGCTGAGGACGTCCAGTCCCGACGTCGGACTTCATTCACCTCGGCGAGCGGGCCTGAACATCGGGCCGCCCGTAGCGGTGACAGCGGGGGTTCGGGAGGTCCCCGACCACGGGAGGACAGCAGAGGAGGATGGCTGAATATTTTGGAGTCTTCCCTCACAGTGGGAAACTTTGATCCCGCTGTGAGCGGATGTTTGTGTTAAGACTTTGTGTTTTGTGCTCTTATTACTCGTATGGCGACCACACATTTCACTGTACCAATTGGTACATGTGACAAATAAATGTATCTTGTAATGTATCTTGTATCTATCCAAAAATTATTTACACAGAGACTTTCGTACTCAAAGGCATTGCCAGGGATGGTGGTGGAGGCAGATATGATAGTGGTGTTTAAGAGGCTTTCAGATCGGCACATGGATATGCATGGAATGGAGGGATATGGATCAACTTGAATTTTTTTCTCTGCAACGTCAGATGCTGAGGGATTGTCATTATCAAATATACAGGATATGGATCATGTGCAGGCAGATTAACTTTAGCACAAACATTTTGGACTGAAGGGCCCTTTTCTGTGGTGTACTACAATACAATACAATACAATACAATTCAATTTATTGTCATTTGGACCCCGTGAGGTCCAAACGAAATGCCGTTTCTGCAGCCATACATTACAACAAATAGACCCAAGACACAACATATTTTACATAAACATCCATCACATTGCTGTGATGGAAGGCCAAAAAAACTTCTCTCTCCACTGCACTCTCCCCCCCCATGTCAGAGTCAAAGTCAAAGCCCCCGGCGGGCGATGGCGAATTGTCCCGTGGCCATTAAACCACGCCGGGTAATGCAAGTTCGCGCACCGGGTCTTGGTGTTAGAGCCCCCGGTGCGCGCTCGCAGCCCGCCGCCATTCCAAGCCGCGCGGGGCGGTGATGTAAGGCCCCGCTCCAGGAGCTCTTCAACCCCGCAACTCGGGCGGGAGAAGTCGCCGTTGCGGAAGCCCCGAAAAGCGGTCTCCCTCCAGGGACCCGCGGGCTCCCGGTGCCGTCCGCCAAACCCGCAGTTGCAGCCACCGAATCTCCGGGGGTCGGGCCGCAGCAGCGTCCACCACAGCTCCACCCGCTCTGGACTCGGCCAGCTCCGCGACGGTGAGGTGAGTGTCGGCACTGGAGCCCCCGGTTTTCCTGTTGGAGGCCGCTCCTCGTTGCAGCCCCAACGACAACGGAGACCCGACAAAGAAAAGGTCGGGTCTCCCGTGCAGGGAGAGATTTAAAAGTTTCCCCCTCCCCCCCACACCACCCCCACCCTCCCACACACATACCCCAACAAAAATAACAAAAACTACATTAAAACATAGACATAAAATAATAAAAACGCAGACGGACTGCAGAGGCCGCTGCTGGCGAGAGCCGCGCCGCCTACCGGAGGTTCTATGGTCTACGTTCCACCAGGCCGAACGTGCCCCAGCCACCCTCACTTGGCTTCCCTTTCCAATTGTTTCAATGTCAGTCGTTATGAGCTGTCCCTGAGATTTGGATAAGGGGGAGATCATTCCCAGAGGAAAGCTGGGAGCAACAGCAGGTGATGCAGTGCCAGTGGTGGATTCATGCCAATTTAGTGTTGTTCTACAATTCCAATATTTCATCCAAAGAATCCTGATATGTTATAACAGGTTGAGGATGCTCATCAGAGCAACTTAGAATTATTAAAGAATCATTAAATGTACCTTGGTTTTTGGGAATCCTACATAAGGGTGGCTTGTATATTTGATAATGACAACTAGAATTCAGATGAATCTGAGCAATGAATATATATGAAGAGAGATCTATTGGGAAAACCACAAACTCTGCTAGATATTCTTTCATATTTTAGCCCTTGGAAGTAAAAATATCGGTAGATTTATTAACTTGTACATTCCCTTCTTTTCACTGTCCACGTGACAATAAACGTAACTCATTATTTTATCCAATGCTGAACATACAATGTAACATCACATGCAATGTAACCTGTTCTTGCTGACAATTCATTCCAGCTGCAACTCATAGGAAAAAGGAAAAGCAAAACAAAGCCAACAGTCACTTGAAATGCCTTCTGGTGTCAGACATCTGCACGTTTCCACTGGCCAACGTGAACAATCCTTGGTTTGAAGCCAAGCATTACAACTGGATGGATATAACACCCAATAGACTAACGGGTATTATTGTGCATAGCGTGTGAACAGAATGGGAACAGCTTCAGAGTCAAGGGTCACTGACACGGAATGAGCACCAAGCAATAAAAAAAAGCAAACTCTTACTCCTCATCAAGGATATAATACTACACAGTTTATGCTTGGACTGAAGATGATGCTGATATGTACCATGCCAATAAACTCCCACTGGTTAACTAATGGCCAACTTTCGAGTGTTGGGGAAACCAGATACTTCTCTCCTTTGCAGCTTTTAACAAACTGAATACCTTAAGGAATCTCACATACACATAGCTCCAGCAACAAGGATTTCAAACAACTTTGCTGATCAAAACTCAACTACCAAGCAAATTCTGCGGATGCTGGAAATAAGGAACAAAATAGAGGGGACGCAGGAGGTGCTCAGCAGGTCTGGCAGCATCGGTGGAGAAATAAGCGGAATCAAGTCATCTACCCTTGCTCAGAACTGCAATGAGTCACTAGGGTGGTTTAAATTGCAGAGCGGTAATTAGAAGCTTGATGCAGAGACAAGTTGAAACAAAGAGGCAGCCACAACTGTGGGAATAAAAGGTGGGGTTCACTCAATATTAGGCATTGTTGGAGGAGTGCAGCATTCTCTATTCTTGCTTCAGATTCAGAGTTTGTCTGACTAGCTTAAGCAGAGATACTTGACTGAGGCAAATGGTATCTAAGAAATGGACAAGAACGCCAAAAATATGCTGACGTTTCCAGAAGGGGGATTTGTGTGCTACTCAAATGAAAGCACAAGCTGCAAATGTCAATGGTTTCCCCGTCCAGCTTTTAACCCATCTAAAAGAACCAAAGAAACCAGGGAATACTTACAAAATATTCAACAGGTCTGTGGAGAGCAAGAAATGATTTACATTTCAGATAGATAATCTTTCATTCTTCAGCATTTATGCGAAAGAGAAACTAATTTCCCTCATAATTTATTTCTCAGGTGTGGGTGGAATAAACCAGCCAGAACAATACGATTCCCAGAATGATCTCTGGTATTTCAGGACTTAATGTTTCTCTATGGTTAGGTATCTTAAAATCCGATGACCATCCGTACTGGTAAAAATAATTCAGAAGTAAAAACATATATTGAGAAAATTAGAAGAGTAGAAACAAGGCACAAGATGCTGGTTTATGCTAAAGATAGACACGTGATAGTCAGCGGACCAGGCAGCATCTCTGGAGAAAAAGGATGGGTAACGTTTTGAATGTGATGGTTGGGGGAGGGGGTGTGGGGGGGGAGTTGAAGAACTGGAGGTGAGACAAGACCAGGACTAATCAAGGCCAGCCACAAATGACCATGGTGCCTGTAAGCCCATGGCTGGCTAAGGAAGGTGCGATGTCAAGGGGAAAGTTGTAAGAGAACTGTGGAACTGGTAAAATAACTAGGGTGGAGGAAGGGGGCAAGGGCAAAGGGGAAGGGTGTGTGAGTTGAAGTTACTAAAAATTAGAGAATTCAATGTTCACACCATTGGGTTGCAAGCTACCCAGCCAAATATGAGGAGCTGTTTCTCCAATTGGTATGTGGCTTCACTCTGGCATTTTTTTTTACACAAAGTTAGATGTTGATTATGCAAGTTAATCAAATGGACTGTATATTTAATAAATGTCATTTGCAATATTAGTGCATCG
Source organism: Amblyraja radiata (assembly GCF_010909765.2). Classification (NCBI taxonomy): domain Eukaryota; kingdom Metazoa; phylum Chordata; class Chondrichthyes; order Rajiformes; family Rajidae; genus Amblyraja; species Amblyraja radiata. The sequence goes on from NC_045987.1 coordinate 26,581,577, forward strand.
CAATTTGCTGTCTTCTCCACATCATGATTTCAGAATAGTGATGAGTAAAGCCAATCAATTACAAGGCAGTTCATTGAATAAGAATGTCCGTAACATGATATAATATCCATGTTGTCATGCTCTGGATTCAATTTAGTTTGGCCATTTAACCCATCAAAACTTGTTTACTCGTTATGCTGCCTAACCCGCTGAATTACATCAGCACTTTGTGCTCTATGCAAGATTTCAACATTTGCATTTCCTTCTGCCTACATATTCCCATTATGATGGACAAAACCACTACTGCAAAATTCCACGTCAACTCTGAAATGTATTAATTAAACTCTGGTGCAGTGCCCATCCCCACCTCCCTTAGTGACTGGATCAATCATTACACTGAAACATTAATCAAATTGTATGGTCATTTACTAAGAGCATCATGCAATAATATTACATCCCACATATACGCATGTGTCTACTGCAACACAGGAAAGTGGTTTTTATCAGTTCCATATTCAGAGAGTTGGCATTTGCACTGTCTTGAAGTTAGAAGCCTACTACTGTAAGCAACATGCTGCAATGAATGACAATATACAGCAGGTTAAGTCAACTTTTTCAAAGACCATATTGCATTAAGGAGGAGGAGGAGGAGGAGCCATCTTGGTGAACGGCTGCTAGCCAGCAGCCGTCCGTTTTAAATTCGTTTTTTTTATAGTTTTTAGTGAGTCCTGTTTTTTTGTTTGTCGGGGATATGGTCTTTTAATGTGGGGGGGTAGGTGTAACTATATTTTTCGGTCCCTACCTGGTCGGTGTGGCAGCCTTTTCTCCGGGCTGCCCGTCGACCCGTCCTCGTGGCCTACCTGCGGGCTTGGAGCACTGTTTCCTGGCGGGGACAGCCCAGCACCTCGGCCTCGGCGGCGGCACAGCGTTGGAGCGCTGGAGCGGAGCGGGCGATGCCTTGCCTGGGTCGCCGCGCTGGAGCGACGCGCTGGAGCTCTGGCGAGCTGGACTGCCGAGAGCAACATCTCCGGGCTGCGTGTCTGCGGAGCGGAGAGGCGGCGTGTGGAGAGGCGGCAGTGCGGAGAGGCGGCAGTGCGGAGAGGCGGCGTGCGGAGAGGCGGCGCCGACTTTTTCATCGGGAGCCTGGGAGCTCCAAACCGGCGCGGCCTTGTCGGCTTCGGCAGCCGCGGGCTCCAACCAGGAAGCGGCCGTTCCAGGTAGCCCAGCCGCCGAAAGGACTCTCCCGACGCCGGGGCAAGACCACCCGGTGAGAACGGCCAGGGACATCGGGCCTCCGTAGAGGCAATTGCGGTGGCCTCAATAGGCCTGACTTTGGGGTGAACATGGGGTGGGGACTGGACATTGTGCCTTCGTCCACAGTGCTACCCACTGTGGGGGGATGATTTTTTTGTCTAATTGTAGTCCTGTAGGTCTGTGTCCAAGATGGCTGCCCTGAAGAGAGAGTGGACGCTGGCGCGCTTTGGCTGCCGCTGCTCTCTCTTCACACTGTGTTTATGATTTTCTGTTTTTGGATTGAATTCTGTTTTTAATTTGTGTCTCTGTGATGTCTTTTTTACCTGTTCTATTCCGATTATATGTTTTTATTCCGATTACTATGTAAGGTGTCCTTGAGATGTCTGAAAGGCGCCCATTAAATAAAATGTATTATTATTATTATTAAGCAATATGTTTCAAATAATCAAAACACAAAGAAAACATAATCAAAAATCAATTACATTTAAATTATCCAGCACACTGTGGCCCTCGTAGTACTCTGCACTTAATCCAAAATAACTGCTTGGGAACGTAATACTATTATAATATTGAACCCCAATATAACGTATGGGGAGCATTTTTATATAACTATCTCACTGCAGCTAAAGTTAACACCTTTCAAGTTCAACTGACAATTTAGTCAGAAGATCAGTTATTCTTCTATATCCATATATTTTTCATTACTGCCAAAATATACTGACATTTTCAGTGAAAGTTTTCAAAACTTTCACAAATTGTCTGTCTACTTTCTCGAATTCCTCTTGTCAAACCCCGTAAAGTAAGAGCATCAGTGCTTTGTAGAACAGTAGTTGATGTGAGCAACAGCACCAAACAGGTACCAGTGTCGCAGATTCAATGTTGCTGCTTTGTAAAAATCATTACTTTCCAAAACTTTGAAGACCCTTCCACAAAACTAAAAAAACAATTTGCACGGACAAAAATATTTTATAAGACAATAGACAATAGGTGCAGGAGTAGGTCATTCTGTCCGTCGAGCCAGCACCGCCATTCAATGTGATCATGGCTGATCATCCACAATCAGTACCCCGTTCCTGCCTTCTCCCCATATCCCCTGACCACTACCTTTAAGAGCCCTATCTAGCTCTCTTTTGAAAGTATCCAGAGAACCGCCCTCTGAGGCAGAGGATTCCACAGACTCACAATACTCTATATGAAAAAGTGTTTCCTCGTCTCCGTTCTAAATGGCTTACCCCTTATTCTTAAACAGTGGCCCCTGGTTCTGGACTCCCCCAACATCGGGAACATGTTTCCTGCTTCTAGCGTGTCCAAACCCTTAATAATCTTATATGTTTCAATAAGATCCCCTCTCTTCCTTCTAAACTCCAGAGTGTACAAGCCCAGCCGCTCTATTCTCTCAGCATATGACAGTCGCGCCATCCCGGGAATTAACCTTGTAAACCTACGCTGCACAGTTGTGATCAGTAACAAAGTTATAATTTTCCCAAATAGGTGATTTTCTTAATTCTGGAAGAGGTTCAGAGAATGCAGTGATCTTGGATCTGTCCTAACATTCTCTTCATTGTCGGCCTTCATTTCTAACCTGTCCTAACTTAATCCAAATCTATTATTTTTCAAGGGAGAACTGGTATTCTGTATAAATACTAAATGAAACTTGGTTATGTGTTCAGGTTTTCAGGTAAAAATCCCCAATATTCTCCCCACAGATTTTGCATAAAATTGCTAAGTAGGTGGTTTCAATGACACACATAAATAAAGCTTCATCCATATCTCCAATGGATTTAGCGTGTAAATTAAAAGTGAGGCAGCATGCTGAGCAGTAATTAAACGTATTTGATTCATAATCTGACTTGACATGACCTTGAGAATAAAAGTAAAGGCTATTGGGAGGGGAGCTGGAGTGGAGAGAATTTGTGCTGAGGGAAGATAGAAACTTCACAGTTAAGGTCATTATATAAAGCTGAATTTCATCTTGAAGGTTTCAACGTGTAATATGCACTGTAAGTGGGATTGTCCAATTAAATATATTTTTCAATGAAAAGCAAAATGCAATATTGGCAATTTTATATTAATCCCACGGTCTAAAATCAGGAGGACATTGTTTAATAGCGAGATACCAGTGCTGACTCTGTAACTCCCTCTCCTCTGATGCTCAGTCTGAAGAAGGGTCTCGACCCGAAACGTCACCCATTCCTTCCATCCAAAGATGCTGCCTGTCCTGCTGAGTTACTCCAGCATTTTGTGTCTACACTAAATCTGATTTGCTTATTCTTGTGGGAAGTTTGCAAAGAGTTTTCTGTGGTTTTGTAAGAATGCTATTTACGTGAAGTTTATGTCGGCAAATTCAGATTGAGCAATTTAGACAGTTTCCCTGTTAGCATCCAATTGAAAGTGATATGACTAAAAGTGTGGCTAATCAATCACTCAGTAGCCCAGATGAACTCCCTGCCACTTGAGCACTGAGCAGCTGTACGTATAAAATAAACACTTTAAATGATGGAGAGTTAATCTATAACAGTAAATGCAATAAGCACAAGAGTCTGATGCCACCAAAAAGACAAAAGGTAAGGATGAAGATTGATGAATGTGATTTTGTGCTGGAAGGCATAATGTTCAAGCCCAAAGACAGCATTGCTTACGACTTTGGAGACGTCTCCCAGGTTTAAAAGGAGCAAAATGCTTGCCTGGAAACAAAAAACAAAAACGCCAACACAACACAAAATTTACATGCAAATATCACTAGTATCATTTGGTAGAATTAAGCGGGCAGACCCAAGAATCTGATTATTTATCAACCCATTTTACAAAATGATTCACTTAACCAGATCTGATGAGACCAATCATGTTGCACAATACCAAAACTAACAGCAATATTAAAAGGCAGCAAATGGAGTTGGAGAGAAATTATATGAGATAATATTAAAACAAGCTCTCCACAGACTGGAAATAACCCCAGTAAATGTTGGAAATACTCAGCAGGTCAGGCAGCATCTATGGAGCAAAACAGTTAATGTTTCAGTTGTTAACTGAAACTGCATTCTTGGACAATAGTGGCATGGCAGTAAATTAAGCAGCATTTGAAAACCCGAAAAATCTGCAAATGTCGGAAGTCTACTTTAAGTACTCTGAAGACTGGATTCATTAAGTTGTTGCCCAGTGAAGTGTACTATCATATTGTATCATCAAAAATCAAGGTCTCGAGGTCCATTTATTCTACGTGTTAATTATAGTCTGAGAATACTCAATCTGTTGCACTTCTCTGAGATTTATAAACGTAAGTTTTATACAAAGCTGCCCTATTGAGATGTGTACAATACATCTTCTCTAAACTCTGGCAATACATTTGCAATTACAGAATTGAAAATCCTGTAATGACTGCAATTAAACCAAGGCCTCAACAAACTGGAATAAAATTCCAAGACATTTCAAAACATTTGTTCATACAATTTCTGAAGAAAGTGCATTCAAAAAATGTCTCAATCTGGAAAATGACAATTTTGCAAACCTTTCTGAGTGCCTTATCACCCACTGAGAAATTCAATCACATACTTTAATAGGGTTCTCATTCACTCTCACACCGTGTTTTATTAAACTGGTGTACCGTTTCAGAATGACATTGACAGTGATGGGACACAAAACATTCAACTGCAGTAAGATTTTCATTCTGGCATGTTTTATGTAAAACAGGTCTTATTTAGATGCAGAACAGTTCATACGTTCGAGGAGCAGAATTGGGTAATTCGGCCCATCAAGTCTACTCCACCATTCAATCATGGCTGATCTATCTTTCCCGCTCAACCCCATTCTCCTGCCTTCTCCCCATAACCCTTGACACCCGTACTAGTCAAGCATCTGTCAATCTCTACCTTAGAAATATCCATTGCCATGGCCTCCACAGCCATCTGTGGCATTGAAGTCCACAGATTCGCCACCCTCTGACTAAAGAAATTCCTCCTCATCTCCCTTCGAAAGGTTATTCCTTTTATTCCGTGGCTATGGCCTCTGATCCTAGACTCTCCCACTTGTGGAAACATCATCTCCTCATCCACTCTATCCAGCCTTCAACAGGCAGGTATTACTCGCCCATTTTCACTGAAACGTATTTAAAATGTCAAAGATCAAACTGAATTGTACATCCTCAATGACACTGTGACCCCATGCATGTGCCTTGACATGGATATTAGAATACGGGCACTTTTAGCTTCCTCAGTCAGGATCGTTTGAGGATCGTGCTGCTGATCATTTCATCAATGCAAACTCCGTTCACAAGAAGACTCGCAGACATAAGATGTCATTGCATCGGCACAGTTTGGGCCGAAGGATCTATTCCTGTGCTGTCTATCTTCTAAGGCTTTCTCGGTTTAGGTTCATTATCGTCACGTGAACTGAGGATCAGTGAAAAGCTTTGTTTTGCATGCTACCCAATCAGATCAGATAATATTATGCATTAATACATAAATACAATCACGTCAAATTCAAGTACAATAGGTAGAACAAAGGGAAAGATACAGAGTGCTGAATATAGTTCTCAACATTGTAGCGCACCAGTTCCAGAGACAAAGTCCAATGTCCACAATGGGGTAGAGGTGAATCGGACAGTACCCTAGATTATGGAAGGACCGTTCAGAAGCCTGATAACAGAGGGGAAAAAGCTGTTCCTGAGTCTGGTGGTGCACTCTTCCAAGCTTCTGTACCTTCTGACAGACAGGAGTGGGAAGAAAAAGGAATGACTGAAATGGGACACATTTGAGGCAGCATCTATGGAGTGAAGGAAATAGGCAACATTCAGCTACCTTCGATTTTCCAGCATCCGCAGTTCCTTCTTTAGCCAATTTATCGTCTTGGCTCCAGCATTTTACTCCAGCATTTTGTGTCTATCTTCGGTGTAAAACAGCATCTACAGTTCCTTCCTGCACATTATTGCCTTGGCTTCTGTTTTGAATAAACAAAATCAATGGCTGAAAACGTGAGGCGAGATTGTGTTTTTATCTTGTTTTAGCTGGTTTTGGAACAGCTCCATTCAAAACCGCACAAAATTGCAGAGAATTGTGGAATTAGCAAACCAACCTCCCTTCCATTGAATCCATCTACACTTCTGGCTGCCTCCACAAGATCCCAGCATATTCAAGAACTAGTCTCACCCCGGTTACTCTCCCTTCTCCCCTCTCCCATCAGACAAGAAGTACAGAAGTTTGAAAATGCATACCTCCAAATTCAGGGACAGTTTCTTCTCAGCTGTTATCAGGCAACTGAGCAGTCCTCTCATCAACTAGAGTGCAGTCCTGACCTCCCATCTACCTCATTGGAGGTCTTTAAACTATCTTTAATCAAACTTTATCTAGCACTAAATGGTGTACCCTTTATCTGTACATCATGGATGGCTTGAATGAAATCTTATATGGCCTTTTCTTTGACTGAATAGCACACAAACAAAAGCTTTCACTGTACCTCGGTACATGTGACAATAATAAACTAAACAACATCATAGATGTGAAATGAAATATAGTTGCACCCAAATAAGAATAAAGTTACTGAACTTGCAGCACCCTGAAATTGTATTATGTAAGCATTAATGCACTGATGTACTAAAATTAGACAATAGACAATAGGTGCAGGAGTAGGCCATTCAGCCCTTCGGGCCAGCACCGCCATTCAATGTGATCATGGCTGATCATCCACAATCAGTACCCCGTTCCTGCCTTCTTCCCATATCCCCTGTCTCCGCTATCTTTAAGAGCCCTATCAAGGGCCTGACCCACTTAGGTGACTTTTTGGGCGAGTGCAGGAGACTCTGCGCTCGCCTCCTAATCGGCAGATGTTCGCTGGTGGTCTCTGGTGAGTCTCCTTCATGGTCGCGAGGAGTTCCCGCATTCTGGGAACTAGTCGCGGCCTTAGTATGGTCATCGCAAATTTTTCAACATGTTGAAAGATTTTCTGCGACCAAAAATTGGTCGCCATGGTGAAAATCGATAATCCTGTAGTCATAGGTTCAGTTGTAGTGGGGTCGCCATGTAGTTATGGGTAGTCAAGGTAGTCGTAGGGAGTTTTGGTTAATCGCCTTTGCTGACCGGGCATTTTCATTGGCTCATTGGGGAAAAAAAAACCGTAAGCACGAGTTTTCAGAACCAAGGATAACCGACCGGTAATGTTCAATGCCCGCCAAACTTCACAGCTGTGTATCTCTGGCATATTAAAAGTTGTCTGGCTTTTGAAAAGTGTCTCCACTCCTTCTCCCCCCTTCTCCCTTCACCCCTCTTTTAAAGGACTTACCGTACACTGTGCTAGCCGTCTTAACCTTCCTGTTCATCGCGGTGCTTGTCTGTATCAACTTGGCTTTGCACCGTGTGAATTTCAGACAACGCTCCCCTGGCCCGCGTGTGCGTGCGTGTTTTTCAGGCGAGTGCCGCAAACTTAACAGTCGCCGGCAGTCCGCTGAAAAATCGCCTAAGCGGGACAGCGGCTCTCTCTTGAAAGTATCCAGAGAACCGGCCTCCACTGCCCTCTGAGCCCAGCCTCTCCATTCTCTCAGCATATGACAGTCCCGCCATCCTGGGAATTAACCTTGTGAACCTACGCTGCACTCCCTCAATAGCAAGAATGTCCTTCCTCAAATTAGGGGACCAAAACTGCACACAATACTCCAGGTGTGGTCTCACTACAAATTCATTTTGCTACTAATTTAACTGAGGTTTTAAGACATTCACTTCACCTAATAAAACTTCAGAATCTCATAGAAAAAGACTAAAAATTGTTCACGCTAATCTTTATGCACTTCAAATTTTCAAGATTAACGACTACCTTCACATTTAAAATTTAAGACCAGCTTTCTTTGTGGAATAATAATATGAAATTACCAGTGCCATAAAACTTGAATTTTGCTTGAGAAGGTTATTTCTTTTGTATCTAATAGCTCAGTTCAGCTTCTGCACCATGTACTACACCTTTGTGTCATGTCTTCAAATCTACCCTCGAACAGGATCGTTGCTGAAACCTCCTTGAATTTTAACACATAGCTAATATTTAACCATCTCAAAAAGGATCTAATTCAAACAAGAAAGTAATGAAACAGTCATGCCAGAGTAATCATGCAGCAAAAATCGATTTAAGAAAAGGCAATAGCGGAATAATTTTACATAAGTTGACCAGATGTCATTATTAATGTGGAAGTAAACATCCAAAATTTCAGCAGTTTGTAAAGCAGGAACGTCATCAGAAAGATAAAACAATGAAGTTACTGCAAAGCCATTGTCCAACACACAGGTACATTCACTTCATGTAGATACCTTCCTGTGACAGACCTGAGACTCATAGTTACAATGCATTTGCATTTCCACTCCACTTTGATCACTAATCCCTATTTGTCCAGGAGAAATACACAAAAAGGCTTGAATGTTTCATGATTTAAGTTCAAAGAATTTACATTCCAACAGCAGCACACAAGGGAACTTTATAAATCCTGCACCACGTATTAATAAGGAAAAAAGACTGGTCGAATTCACCCCTCAGGCCCTGCTAGTTCACTTGGACAAGCCACGGGTCGAATAGACCAGGGGAGTTAGTTCTAGCCACCTTCAAAATAGACAATGTATAATGATGAATGGAGGCACAACCTGCATTTGGTTGCCATGGATCCATCATTTCCTCTGTGTGACAGGAATGTTGGAGGCTGCACACAAACTGCACTTCCCTTGAATCATCGATGGGGAGGTAAACAGTCAGCAACTAGCACTGACAATACAAGGAGCACTTTTAATGTTGATGTTACTTTTTCATCCCTCTGACATCTCAAAGGTGAACTCGTCATCAAATTCAAAAGATTAATGTGCGAGTGCTGCCAATGTTCTTAAGTACCTCTTTATTGTGATATTTAATTGAAAGCTTCTCCTAAATTAAAAAAGTTCTATGATGTAATAAGCTAGCAAGAAGCCGTGATGTTTCGGGATTCAATAAGCACGATTCATTGTTTCATTTCATTGTTCTATCTGGGACATATGACAATAAAACACTCTTGATTCTTCATAAATCTGGATGAACACTGCAACAAAAAAAAAAAGGCACCTTCAATGTCTTAAGAATTGTTGATTCCAAATTGATTTTAATCACAACTTAAAAATGAGGAACATTATCAATCAATTTGTTGTACATTTCTTTCCAGAAATTCAAATCTACTATCGAAGCAGCTGACCTTTTGATGGGAAATTATTCAGAAGCAACATTTTTGGCCATTCATCCACCTGGCATCATTGGACAAAGAAAATAACTTGAAGCATTTTTGTATTTCAGCTGACTGTCTAATTTTAAAATTAGGCCTATTAGATTCTTACCGGGCAAATTGTGCAACTAGCCACTAACTATAGCTGATAAAATATTATTCTAGAGATCAAATTGCCCAACCCACTACACATAAATGATATTACAATGGGCCTGTTGCTTTATAACAGGAAAATTCACAATGCAGACAAATTATGGAATGGGAAAGAACATCTGAGATGGCCCATATCAGACATTAGCAAACAAATGTGTTATGTTGTCTTAGTTATGCCATAGTGAAGCTGAACACAATTGTTACCATTAACTAGGTAAGATTTTTGTATTAAACAGAAACAGATTTCTTGTTTGTGTAATGTTTTTGAATATTTTCAGAACCGCAAGGGCTTTCATAAAATTCAACCATCTATTTTCAAGACCAACTTGAAACAAGTTCAGAACAAGGGAGAGAGGAGCATCAACAGGTAATTTAACCTTTGTTATTGTGCTGTTGAGCTCAGTCCTTTTGTCTGTTTATTTTCAGGATTTATATTATCTCTAAGGGTAGTTGAAGCAAAGGTATTTCCCTCTAATTGGAGAGCCTAGAACTAGGACGGCCAGCATCAGGATAAGGTGCAGCTAATTGAGCCCAAGGTGGGGAAACATTTCTCGTGTAGATACTCGTCAATTTATGGATCTCTACCCTGAAGGACAGCAAATGGTTAGACATCAAATATAAATGAGTGAAATTACCAATTCCTGTTATTTCTGGAAAAAAGGAATAGGTGACGTCTCAGGTTAAGAAGCTTCATCAGACGGAGAGTCAGGGAGACGGAAACTAGAGGTACCAGGTATCCCCCCCCCTCAGTCTGATTTAGGATCTCGAAACGTCACCTATTCCTTTTCTCCGGAGTTGCTGCCTGACCTGCTGAGTTACTCCAGCATTTTGTGTCTATCTCAGTGTAAACCAGCAACTGTAGTTCCCTCTGACACAACTCCTGTTATTTCTTATGTTCTAGAAGTAAAAATATAAAATTACATTTCACTTCCACTTTTAGGTGATACTAGACGAAGTGCAGACCCGTTGGGTCTGTTCCCCCAACGCAGCCGTTGCCTACCCGTAGCCCCCACGGGAGACGTGGTCCTCCAACTCAAGCGGCTCAGGAATCAGCAGTGCGGCTGTTTTTAAATGGCGAATTACATTTCACATCCACTTTTAGGTGATATGCTGAGACGTAGATTCAGAACAATCTCCCTGCCAGTATCTGTAAGCCCAATGTTACTTCATTTATAATGTAAGAGTTTTTACGGACATTTTCAACCTTTCACTTCTGAGGTCTGAGGTCCCCACCTGCTTTAAAAGGGCATCAATTATACCAGTGCCCAAGAAGAGTAAGGTGACGTGCCTCAATAACTATCGACCAGTGGCACTAACGCCGGTGGTGGTGAAGTGCTTTGAGAGGTTGATCATGGAGCAAATCAACTCCTACCTCGACAAAAACCTGGACCCACTGCAGTTCGCTTACCGCCACAACAGATCAACGGTGGATGCGATCTCGCTGGCCCTCCACTCCGCTCTGGACCACTTGGACAACAAAAACTCATATGTCAGGCTGTTATTCATCGATTACAGCTCGGCATTTAACACAATCATCCCCTCCAAGGTGGTTACCAAACTCGCAGAACTGGGTCTCTGCACATCCCTCTGCAATTGGATCCTCGACTTCCTCATTCACAGACCACAGTCTGTTCGTATTCGTGGAAATGTGTCAGCCTCGATAACAATCAGCACGGGAGCACCTCAAGGCTGCGTGCTCAGCCCCCTGCAGTACTCACTCTATACTCATGATTGCGTAGCCGGTCACAGTGCGAACTCCATCATCAAATTCGCTGACGACACCACTGTTGTGGGACGTATCACTGATGGGGATGAGTCAGAGTACAGAAGAGAGATCGAGCAACTGTCCATATGGTGCCAGCACAATAACATGGCTCTCAACACCAGCAAAACCAAGGAACTGATTGTGGACTTTGGAAGGAGTAGGTTCGAGACCCACAGTCCCGTTTATATCAATGGGTCGATGGTTGAAAGGGTCAAGAGCTTCAAATTCCTGGGCGTGCACATCTCTGAGGATCTTTCCTGGTCCGAGAACACTAATCCAATTATCAAGAAAGCTCATCAGCGCCTCTACTTCCTGAGAAGATTACGGAGAGTCGGTTTGTCAAGGAGGACTCTCTCTAACTTCTACAGGTGCACAGTAGAGAGCATGCTGGCCGGTTGCATTGTGGCTTGGTTCGGCAACTTGAGCGCTCTGGAGAGGAAAAGACTACAAAATGTAGTAAACACTGCCCAGTCCATCATCGGCTCTGACCTTCCTTCCATAGAGGGGATTTATCGCAGTCGCTGCCTCAAAAAGGCTGGCAGTATCATCAGAGACCCACACCATCCTGGCCACACACTCATCTCCCCGCTACCTTCAGGTAGAAGGTACAGTAGCCTGAAGACTGCAACAACCAGGTTCAGGAATAGCTACTTCCCCACAGCCATCAGGCTATTAAACCTGGCTCGGACAAAACTCTGATTATTGGTGGCCCATTATCTGCTATCTGCTATTTGCACTTTGTCAGTTTATTTCTTTATGTGTGTATATATTTATATTGTGGTATATGGACACATTGATCTGTTTTGTAGTAAATGCCTACTATGTTCTGTGTGCTAAGCAAAGCAAGAATTTCATTGTCCTATCAGGGACACATGACAATAAACTCACTTGAACTTGAACTTGATCTAAGATACCTGCAGGTAGCCGAGGACCAGTGAGGTTTGAATGTCAGGATCTGTGTTGTTAGTAAAGACCAGCAGACTGATCACGGAAAAGATGGATAAACAATCAAAAGGAAGGCTCAAATCAAAATTTATCGATTGATTGAATGATACACCATGAAAACATACCATTCGGCCCGCTGAGTCTATGCTATCCCACTTTCACATGACCTCCTTAACACTTTTCACACAAAGGGTGGTGGGTGTATGGAACAAGCTGCCAAAGGAGGCAGTTGCGGCTGGGACTATCCCAACGTTTAAGAAGCAGTTAGACAGACACATGGCTAGCACAGGTTTGGAGGGATATGGACTAGTGTAGCTGGGACATGTTGGCCGGTGTGGGCAAGTTGGGCCTGTTCCCACACTGTATCACTCTATGACTTGAGACAATTTACAGACGCTGATTAATCGACAAACCTGCATGTTTTTGGGATGTGGGTGGAAACTGCAGCACCCAAAGGAAAACCATGCAGTCACAATGAGAACGTATAAACTCCACACAGCCAGCACCCGAGGTCAGAATCAAATCTGGGTCTCTGGCGCTGTGAGGCAGCGGCTCAACCAGCTGCGTTTTTGTGCCGTTGTGAAATGTATTTAAAGCAAAGGTGAGGGTGGGAATGGTCATGAAGAGGTGGGCAAGCAATGAACTGGGAAAAGGATCAGTGGCACAAGTGGTGACCATAACAACGGATGGGTTTTAATGTACAGTGCCCTCCATAATGTTTGGGACACATGGCTTCACCGGTGTTTGTAATTGCTCCAGTGTGTTTAATTGCCTCCTTCATGCAGGTATAAGAGCTCTCAGCACCTAGTCTTTCCTCCAGTCTTTCAACCACCTTTGGAAACTTTTATTGCTGTTTATCAACATGAGGACCAAAGTTGTGCCAATGAAAGTCAAAGAAGCCATTATGAGACTGAGACACAAGAATAAAACTGTTAGAGACATCAGCCAAAATCAATTGTTTGGAACATCATTAAGAAGAGAGCACTGGTGAGCTTATTAATCGTAAAGGGATTGGCAGGCCAAGACCTCCACAGCTGAAGACAGAAGAATTATCTCCATAATAAAGAAAAATCCCCAAACACCTGTCTGACAGTTCAGAAACACTCTTCAGGAGTCAGATGTGGATTTGTCAATGACTACTGTCTGCAGAAGATTTCATGAACAGAAATACAGAGGCTACACTGCAAGATGCAAACCACTGGTTAGCCACAAAAATAGGATGGCCAGGTTACAGTTTGCCAAGAAGTACTTAAAAGAGCAACCACCGTTCTGGAAAAAGGTCTTGTGGACAGATGAGACAAAGATCAACTTATATCAGAGTGATGGCAAGAGCAAAGTATGGACGAGAGAAGGAACTGCCCAAGATCCAAAGCATATCACCTCATCTGTGAAACACGGTGGTGGGTGTTATGGCCTGGGCATGTATGGCCGCTGAAGGTACTGGCTCACTTATCTTCATTGATGATACAACTACTGATGGTAGTAGCATAATGAATTCTGAAGTGTATAGACACATCCTATCTGCTCAAGTTCAAACAAATGCCTCAAAACGCATTGGCCGGCGGTTCATTCTACAGCAAGACAATGATCCCAAACATACTGCTAAAGCAACAAAGGAGACTTTCAAAGCTAAAAAATTATCAATTCTTGAGTGGCCAAGTCAATCACTCGATCTGAACCCAATTGAGCATGCCTTTTCTATGCCGAAGAGAAAACTGAATGGACTAGCCCCCATAACAAGCATAAGATGCAACACAGGCCTGGCAGAGCATCACCAGAGAAGACACCCAGCAACTGGTGATGTCCATGAATCGTAGACTTCAAGCAGTCATTGCATGCAAAGGATATGCAACAAAATACTAAACATGACTACTTTCATTTACGTGACATTGCTGTGTCTCAAATATTATGGTGCCCTGAAATGGGAGGACTATGTATAAACACTGCTGTAATTTCTACATGGTGAAACCAAAATGTGTAAAAATGGCCTTTATTAAAATCTGACAATGTGCACTTTAACCACATGTGATTTTTTTCTATTACAAATCTCAAATTGTGGAGTCAAATAAATAAATGATGGGTCTTTGTCCCAAACTGTATGGAGGGCACTGTAGTTCACTCCTTTTTTTAAATCTCTACTTTTGGTGGTAGCTTGCATGGATTGTTGTTGGTCCAGCTGTAGACGTGGACCCTACTGCACTACGCAAGCCATTATCCTCTTCATGCTGAAGTGAATGGGTGAAAATATATAAATTCCATAAATAACATTAGACCACTCGCTGCACTCAGCGGATTAATTCTGTATAATTTTGCCAGACTTTGAGTACCAAACAGTTGTTAAACAGCCTTAGAAACAGCAGCACATGAGTTCATTTTACATGAAATATCTGGGTATTTGAGTACCTTTCAAAATGTCCTTCACATGGCTTCAAAAACGTTCCTTTTATTACTAATTTGTTAAAAATGCCATTTGTTTATTTTTAACTACATTGGGAGTTCTGTAATAAGGTAATTACTGAACCACAGGGAGTGGAAAATGCCAACTGCTCAGAAAGAAATTTCTTCCTGGTTCCATTAAATATACAAATAAATTAAACAAATATGCCAGATTGCTTAACAACTTCCTTCCAGACCTCCAAGTGAAAGTATAATCTTGCGTTTATAAGAGAAAAAAACACTGCTGTGTACACATCATCTGCGTGGCACTGTTAATTAATAAATGTGCCATTTTTGCAGAAATTTGCTTCCCACAAGGAGCGGCACAGTGGTAGAGCTGCTGTCACGCAGTGCCAGATACCTGGGTTCGATCCTGACCTTGGGTGCTGTCTGGTTGGAGTTTGCATATTCTCCCTCTGATTGCATGGGTTTCCTCCGAGTGCTCCAGTTTCCTCCTGCATCCCTCAGATGTGCGGGTTCGTAGGTAAACTGACTTCTGTAAATCGCCCCTCGCGTGTAGGATGGGATTGGTCCAAAGGGCCTGTTTCCATGCTGTGTCTCTACATTAAATAATGCAACCAGAGAAATCTAAGTAACAGCCCTGCAAACACCAGGAGTGCAATATGCCTGCAGCGATTTTAATGGTTTGCTCTTTGTAAAAACTTCCTTGAATGTCATGCCTGGTAATACATGTCCACAGTTCCATAGATTAAACAGGAATGGCAAACACATCTGATTCCAAGTTAAAACTGGATCCTTTAAGAGGCATTTCAAAGTTACAATGTTTACACAAAGTAGCTAGAATAGCTTTTGTGAATATTTACATCAACAGATACAAAAATCAGATTTCCTGGCAAGCACTCACAGGTCTCTATACTAATAGCCCTGTCCCACGGTATGCGTTCATTCCAAGAGCTCTCCCGAGTTTGCCCTGATTCGAACTCGGAGATTTACGATAATGGCCACTCGTCGGTACTCGGGGCTCTCGTGGACATTTTTCAACATGTTGAAAAATCTTCACGAGTCTTCCCGTGCTTACCTGCCGTTAGCGAGTCTTCCCGAGTACCTGCCGTTAGCGTTACGAGCCGCTAAGAGACGTCCCCGAGCTCCGACGTACCCGCTACGTACATTCTCCGTGCCTACCACGAGTTTGATTTTTTTTTAACTCGTGAGAGCTCTTGGAATGAACTCGTACCGTGGAACAGGGCTTTAAAGTAGTCAAGTCAAGTTTTATTCGTCACTTGCACATAAAGTGCAGTGAAATGAATTTGCCAGCAGCGGTACAATTTAAAAAAACTACACAACACACAATAAAAATTTAACGCAAACATCCACTACAGCATTCATCACTGTGGTGGAAGGCACAAAGATTGGTCAGTCCTCCTCCATTTTTCCCCGTGGTCGGGACCACAACCCTCCGCAGTCGCCAATGCGGGCGTCCAGATGTTCAGACAAGGTAAGTCCAGGTAAGTCTTGAATCAGTGCCTCCCCACCGGAGACCACGGCTTCAAAGATGGTGTAGGGCCGCAGGCCGGCGGTCGAAGATTTAATGTCCCCGCCGCGCCGCAGCCAGAAGCACCGCAGACTGCAGGGCCTGTGGTCAGAGCTCCCCTCCAGGTATCCCCAGTGAGGGATCCATCTCAGGATGGTAAGTCCCCGCCGTTCCTGCGGTAGAAGTTGGCCGCGGGCCGGTGGTCGGAGCTCTTCTCCGCCCGGGTCCCCAACGAGGGATCCCAGGCTCCGGACTCCGCGCCAGCTGGAGCTCCACAAACCGCGGCTTCAGGCTGCCGCGGGCCAGCGAACGGAGCGCTCCCCTCCAGCGACCCCCAGCGAGGGCTCGCCCGCTCCGTGACAAAAGAGTCCTCGCTGAGCCCGCAGCTGAAGCCCCGGGCGTGTCTCCGGGAAAGACCGCACTGATCCTCGATGTTAGGCCATGGAAAAAGTCGCCTCTCCGTGGAGGAGGCGACCAAAGCGGTTTCCCCCATACCACCCCCCACACAAGACACGCCGAGAAACATTAAAAACACACATTGAACACTAAAAAAACAAAAAAAGGAGAAAAAAACACGCTGCTGGCAGGGCTGCAGGCTCACAGCGCCCCCACCGACTATCCCACCTACATTGGTCTCATTCCAATTTGGCAGCTTGCTGAATGTGCACAAACGCATCCTGATTCTTTAGTGCAACATGAGACACTAAGAGGTCTATCCTGGATTACATTGCAATAACCAAACAACATAAACTATGTGTGACAGCTGGTTAGGTTGTGTCCTGTTTAGCTGCCTGTCAAACTTGTCTAAAACTTTGAATGACTCTGAATGACTCTGCATATAGACATTGAAAAATATGCCAACTAAATTGCAAATAATTAGTTCTTATGAGTGGGAATCTGATAATCATTAGATGATCTGTATTAGTGATCTTATTTAATGGATAAATATTAACCAGGACATCAGGAATAACCCCTTTGCTCATCTTTGAGATAATACCATTGAATCTTATGTCAATTCTCTGAGGGCCGAATGGAGCCTTGATTTAGTGTTGTTTAAAAGAAGGCAATTCTGGTAGTGCAGTTTGGAAGTTGAGGCTAGATTTCTATCGTAAGAAGTGGGACTGGGAGCCAGAACCTTTTAATATACTCAACCATAGTAAAGGGGAGACATTGGTCATAAGGTCATAAGTGATAGGTGTAGAATTAGGGCATTTGACCCATCAAGTCTGCTCCGCCATTCAATCATGGCTGATCTATCTCTTCCTCCTAACCCCATTTTCCTGCCTTCTCCCCGTAACCTCTGACACCTGTACTATTCAAAAATCAACGATCTATCTCTGCCTTAAAAATATCCACCGACTTGACCTCCACAGCCTTCTGTGGCAATGAATTCCACAGATTCACCACCCTCTGGTGAATCTAAAGACATTTCTCTTCATCTCCTACCTAAAATAACATCCTTTAATTCTCAAGGTATGACCTCGCGTCCTATACTCTCCCACTAGTGGAAACATCCTCTCCACATCCACTCTATCCAAGCCTTTCACTATTCTGTATGTTTCAATGAGGTTTCCCCCCCTCATTTTTCTAAACTCCAGTTAGTGGAGGCCCAGTGCCGACAAACGCGCATCATAGGTTAACCTATTAATTCCTGGGAACATTCTTGTAAACCTCCTCTGGATCTTTTCCAGAGCCAGTACATCCTTCCTCAGATATGGTGCCCAAAATTGCTCACAATATTCCAAATGCGGCCTTACCAGTGCCTTATAGAGCCTCAGCATTACATCCCTGTTTTTGTATACAAGTTTTTGATGCTCCTTAGTTCAGTTTAAGAGATATACAAGAATACTGTGACAATCTCTCAATCTGAAGGATCTGACGTGAAACATCACCTATTCCTTATCCCCAGAGATGCCACCTGAGTTACTCCAGCATTTTGTGTAATACTGTGACAATGCTTGGTTCTTTACAGAGACGTTATTTGTGATCCAATGCCATTGCAAGTTGACAATACTGAGATTGTAATGTGTGTCAATAATCATGACTGTGGTTCAATGGTGCATTGCACTAGAACTCTAATTTCACATATCACAAAATCAAAGAGACTTTAGTTTATGGTTGCAATATAAAGTGGAAGAATAATATATCATTTGCTTTGTACACAGGAGAACCAATTAATGCCCAACTTCAACACAGGATGGAAAATAGTCAGAAATAATTGCCAGTATTTCAAAATAAAACTCAGCTGTGCATGTAATCAACAGCTCTCCAGAGGGAAATCATTTGTAATGTGGTCACCAGGATAGTTTTTTTCCTACCAGCATAGCTGTTTA
Source organism: Amblyraja radiata (assembly GCF_010909765.2). Taxonomy (NCBI): domain Eukaryota; kingdom Metazoa; phylum Chordata; class Chondrichthyes; order Rajiformes; family Rajidae; genus Amblyraja; species Amblyraja radiata. The sequence continues at coordinate 26,600,146 of NC_045987.1, forward strand.
TTTTTCTCAAACCGGCACACGTTGTCCGTCTTTTAATTTATGATTGTTTCATTCAATTTACTATCTGGACAGTTTCTCATGATTGTAGGCCCCAAGCAGATGTTACTTGTCCTAAATATTCTTTTACAGAGCTAATATTGTCAAATAGATTTTGCAAGAGGGAGTTGGTTGCGTTTAGAGGCCGGTGTTTCATTTGTCGGTGTATAATACTATTTTCCATCTAAAAGATTTCACAGTGCTTCTAACAGACAGATAACATTTCCTACAGGACCGGAGCTGTCATTGGTAAATCACCCTGGGTGACCTGAGATTTAACAATTACCCTCCGCGCAATACACTGCTTATGGATTTAATGGTCTTCCTTCATTCCTCTCACCACTCATTTCAGTTATTAAATTTTATAATCAGGTAATTGAGAGAAACACCTATTGTATTTATTTATGATTAAATAAAACATTTGGCAAATATTAAAACAGTAAAGCACAAGTATATTAACATTAACTGAAGGAGCTATTTATACTTTGAAACAATGCCCTTGAATGCAAATATAATTGCAAACAAATCTACCACGGAACGGCAATCTGCAACTGCTTTTGATTCTGTCATGTTTGCCATCAATATTTCACAGAATTTTACATCGTAGAAGCAGGCCATTCAAGCCCAACTGATGCACGTCAATGTTTATTCACTCATAAACCTTGTTTTGTCTCACTCTGTTGACATCATCTCCCTTCTTTCCAGTGTTCTAGCTCCGTTTGTCCATTTAGTGCATTCACATCATTTATCTCATCCACAACATGTAGTGACTGGCAAGTGCAACTTCATCACCACATTCTTCACCTAAAGACATTCTTCTTTAACTTCTTACTAGACTCATTAGTGCCTATCTTTTCAAACACCTTCAATTGGAATTATAACACAATTTACATTTCCTGATTAACATCTGCCTTACAGGGAGTGAAATTGTACACGTTGGAAAAACTAATGAACTGAACACTTGCCCAGCATAATTCATGACAACTTAGTTTCTGACAACTTCTCATTTTGCAGCTGACCATATGCTGTCTATGGTGAGGGTTGAAGGTATTCTCAGTACATTATCAATCAACCTTTATTGTCATCTTGCAAAGCAACAGTTGTACAGTGCAAAATGAGAAGACGTTTCCCAGGGAATACCGGAGCATCGTACATGAAACTTAAAACATTTCACACATAATAACAGTAATCTTTTCAGAATGTAATAATCAGAAGAACGTAAGGAGGAAAAAATGTAATGCAGTCCCTTGAGATTGCTAAAACATTCAATTACATCAAGCCTGCTCCTGCAGGTCCACTTTGGTACCCAAACTCCACATTGTGATGCCCTTGATACACATAAATCCATTGAATACCCATAACTACTGAATGTCCATAGGCCTGAAATGAATGCCACAGATTTACGATTTAAAAGAAATACTTTTTCAGTTTGACATGGCTTACACCTCAGCTCTACTTGTTACATTTGGTGGAAACAACCTCCTGGTATTTTCCCACCAATTCTGCAGAATTCTGCATTTCTCAAATACAGTAAACGATCCATTTTAGAATGGATTTTGGTTATAGCGGACGGACCAGCCGATGCCACTCTTGCCTCGCACTGCCTTCCCGGCCACTTGCAGCCCCGGCTTCCGACAGCACCCCCCACTCGCAAGGTACACCAGCAAGTCCTTCGTCAACCACTACACGGTTTGGCTGACACGGTTGTTGTTGCAGCTCACGTTGTAGCCCTTGGGGACAGCGCTTTATTTGGGTCGCTGCCACCAACAAACGACATGGGGCTCCCTGCCCTCCCACCTGCTGCTGCTGCTTCCTGCCGGCCGTTGCTTAGTCCGCTCCCCGCTCGACTGTCACTGCCGCCTTCTTCTCCCGTAGCTCTGTCCACTCGGCCTACTTGATTTTTCCATCCTGGGAAAGGGGTTCTGAATGTTTACCCGATCTATGCCTCTCATCATTTTATAAAGTTAAGTCAGATTTTCCCGCAGCGTTCCAGCGTTCCAGAGAAAACAATCCAAGTCTGACGAACCTCTCCCTGTAGTTAATACCCTCCCAATCCTGGCAACATTTGGTGATCCCTGCCCTGCACCTTTCGCAAAACCTTCACATCCTTCCTGTAATGGGGTGATCAGACTGCAATAACATTTGCTACATTACAACAGTGGCCAAATGGAGTAAAAGTATCTTGTTGATCACAAAGTGCTTCAAACACAATTATATTATATCCTTAAATATAAACAGAAAATGAGAGAAACACACAGCAGCTTCTATGGAAAGAGAAACAGTTAACGTTTCACATCAAAGAACCTACATTACAATCGGGAAAGAGAGAACACGTTAATTTTAAACAGAAATTTGGGGCGGGGAGGAGATGGACTGGTCAAAAATGTGATAGGCGAGGCCAGGATGGTAGAAGTTTTCCAGTTCATGGGTTTAACAAAGGCAATTAGAGAAAGAGGGAATAGAAGCTTGAGGGCAATTAGAGAGTAAAGGGCCTGTCCCACTTACGTGTCCTTGGCATTACGCGACCTCGTCGTCGCGTTGAGGCACACGGGCATCGTATGGCCGCGCGGGGCCGATCCCACTGAGAAGCGCGGAGGGGTATGTAGTTGTGCGCTATATCGCGCGGGGCTCCGAAATTTTGTAGCGATCAAACTCTTCGCGCGCCAACGGCCTGCCGCGTAATTGATGGCCAAAGTGGGACAGGCGCAAGACCCTGGCGCGACGCAACACCTCACCTTCAACAGCAGCAGAAGCTCGGCCTGGGGCTCACGGCCATTGCGGTCCGGATCCGCCCCCACTTCTACTCCCAGAGCTGGGCCAAGGGTGACTGAGAAGCAATTTTCAGACTGAAGAAGAGTCTCGACACGAAACATCACCCATTCCTTCTCTCCAGAGCTGCTGCCGGTCCCGCTGAGTTACTCCTGCATTTTGTGTCCATCTTCAAATGACGTCACGCGCTCCAGACGGCTGTGCGAGCGCATGAAATCGCGGGACCTTCGCGCCTCAACGCGACCATGAGTTTGCGTAATTAGCGTGCCAAGGACACGCAAGTGGGACAGGAGCTTAACAATACAAAAGAACATAAGATATGCATAATGGAGGACTGTAGGACATCCAAGCAGGTCAGAGTGTGCTACTGGTCTGAAGAAGGGTCTCGACCCAAAACGTCACCTATTCCTTCTCTCCAGAGATGCTGCCTGTCCCGCTGAGTTACTCCAGCTTTTTGTGTCTATCTACTGGACAAAAACTGGGTCACTATCACTGGGCGATTCTGAATCAGATTCACTGGGTGAATCAGAGCCGCATCTAAAACACCAATTACGGGCCTGTCCCACTTGGCGTTTTTTAGGCAACTGCCGGCGACTGTCATTGTCATAGCTGGTCGCCGAAAAACCGCCGACAACCTACGTCACCCTGGCGATAACCTACGACAGCACCTACGTCAGGAGAAGTCAAGCTACGCTCTTGGCGTCAAACCCACTGTCGCCAAAAATCTTTCAACATGTTGAAAATTTAGCGGCGACCAGAAAGACGCTACGACTTTTTGAGCGACTGAGGAGACTACTCCCGACTACTCCCAAATGAGTCGCCTGTAGTTGCCGAAGTGGGACAGGCCCATAATAATACAAACAGAGAAAGTGAGTTACCTGAAGTTGTAGACATTGATTATTTAGATGGGAGGATGTGATGGGTTCAGGCAGAAGATGAGTGGATCCAAGAAAGAATACAGGAGGCCCCAGAAGGCAGGTCAGAGTGGGAGTGGGAGTGAGAATTAGAGCAGATGGCAACAGAGTTCTGTCAGTTACCCCTGCAGACTGACCACGGGTGCTCTGATAAAGGCACCTCATATTCATTTGGTTTCTCTGCTGCTGCTGTTCCACAAACATTTTTTAATTTGAGCTTCTTGGGCATTCTGCTGGTTTGGGGATCAATTTTGCAGCTTTAAAAAGGTGTCTCACCTGCCTTTATCCAAGCTCGAGGCACCATATAAACATCCAGTGATTTTCGCTGAGCGTGCGCTAGAGGTCTCCAATATTCTCAAGGACCTTTAGATGCATCCTCTCTAACCTGAGATTTATTTTCTCAAAGTTTGCTCAGGAAACAGGTGGGCATTAATGCAAATAATCTCATGTTTTATCTCAAATGTATTTTAGTTCCCTTTCCAGATGCCAAGAGATATGGGCCTGTCCCACTTAAGCGATTTTTCAGGCGACTGTGTGTGACACACACATCGCTTCCTTCACCAGCCCGTTATGAAGGCGGGGGACACGGCAGGCGGGGGGAGCGATGTCTGAGTGAAATTCACACACAGTGCAAAGCCAATGTAATACAGACACACACCGCGATGAACAGGAAGGTTGGCGCTGTAATTAAGACGGTGAAAGCACAGTGTACGGGAAGGGTCACGTAAGTCCTTTAAAAGAGGGGGGGGGGGAGAGAGGGGAGAAGGAGTGGAGACAACTTTTAAGAAGCCAGAGATACACGGCTGTGAAGCTCGGCAGACATTAACATTACCGGTTGGTTATCCTTGGTTCTGAAAACCACTGCTTACCTTTTTTTCCCCCCAATGAGCCAATGAAATTCACCGGTCAGCACCGGCTACAACCTATGAGGACCTACAACCTCCTGGCAACCCACTAGGATCTCCTGGCGACCCACCTATGGCACGAGAATTCTCGCTACTCTCCATGGTGGCTTCATTCTAGTCGCCGCTAATTTTGCGGCGACCATAATGAGGCCGCGACTTGATCCCAGAATGCGGGAACTCCTCACGACCATGAAGGTGACTCCCCAGCAACCACTCACGAACATGTGGTGACTGCATAGTCTCCTGCAGTCTCCTAAGTGGGACAGGTCCATTACCAGACTTTTCCCAAGTAAACACTTTAACGATAACATCTTCTTCATCATTTTTGTTGCGTGTGTTTTGTTGCCATATTCTATTCCATTTCGTGTCTCTTATATCAATCTGTACCATCTTACTGTAAATAAATTAGAAAGTCTCTTTATTATCCTTCACTTCGTACATATTCAATCCAAAACATTTCCTAACCTCTTGATACCATTTTGGCACACAGCTTGGTTTTTAATCTTGCTTTTTTTGTGCCATTTTCCTTCCTGCAGTTTGATAGTCCCAATCAAGCATGTCTTTATCTAATCTGCTTCATGCATAACTGCACACAGTTATATCAACATTTTATGACTAAATAGACATGCCAAATGGTCATTCCCATGAAACATTAACTCTCTCCAGAGATGCTGCTGGACTTCTGAGTATTCCCATCTGTTTCTGCGTTTCTTTCAGATTTCCAGCATATGCAGTATTTTGCTTTTGGATGCCATTAATTACCGTCGTCCAACACGTTACTTCATCAATGCCTCAAGGGGTTGGGATTGAGGTAGGTCTAGGTTCATTATTGCCATGTGTACCGAGGTACAGTGAAAAGCTTTGTTTTATATATAGAGTGCAGAATTATAGTTCTCAGCATTGTAGCATAGTAGTTCCAGAGACAAAGTCTGCAATGGGGTAGAGATGAATCGGACAATAGCCCAGCTTATGTAAGGACCGTTCAGATGCCTGATAACAAAGGGGAACATGCTGTTCCTGAGTCCGATGGTGTGCATTTCAAGCTTCGACGGGACTAGGGAGAAGAAAGAATGACCGAGAAAGGACAAATCCTTGATTGTGTTGGCTGCTTTTCTAAGTCAGCATGAAGCGTAGATAAGAGTCAATGCTGGGAGGCTGGTTTGCACGATAGACCGGGATCCTTTTGTAAATCTGTAATTTCTTACAGTCTTGGGCAGAGTTGTTCCCACATCAACCTGTGATGCAACCGGACAGTATACTTTTATGATGCATCTGTGGTGCATCTTGAGTGTTCTTAATGGAGTGCCACAAGCCCAGGGAAATCCTATATCTAAGAATGTGCCAGCATGTCATATTGTTTCCACTTCTCTCAGAGGCGCAGAAGACATTGGGTGTATCTGCTTGAGTGCAATCTTCCCTTTATTTCTTTTTTAATATCATATTCAATTTCTCTGCCACATCCTCCTCTGCTGTCAAATAGATGGTACCTTGATCATTGGTGAAGAGTTCTCTGATGGTAATATCTCTTTGCTCAGCATTCCCAAATTTCAATTGATTCTATAATTGTTAAGGGATTTAATCTGAATTTATATTCATTTCACTTTACATACTAAATTCAACAAGCCACAAATTCTAGCCAAAGGTCAATGTTTGCAAACTGTTTCAACTTTTTTACTATTACCATATGTGCAAATTATGTGGTTTATCTTCTCATGCCAATTATTACACATCAAATTACTAAGGGCGGATAAGCTTCCAGCGAGCCAACGGCCATCCACACTTTAGTAGAAGTTGCGATCACTGTCGTACACAGCATTGTAAGGAATGATGATAAAGCACACACACCAAAATCCTATACTTCCAGCGGCAGAAGTCCGCAGGAACTGGAGGACAGAGATGTGTGGTGCGTCCGTCATCGTTCCTGTCGGAAACCAGCACCACTGCGTCACTAATGTTTTCAACAATGATGAATGAAGTTACTAATCCTATTTAACCCATTTGTCATTGAGGATGGAAGGACTAGAGGAAAATTCAAATGTGGTCCCAATTCCAAAGTGAATGAATTCCATTTAAAAAAATAGAATTTAGCATGTACCCAGTAAAGCAGTGCTAATATATGTGGAAACTAATTATGATCTGCAAGCGTGTAATATACATGGAGACAACAGTAAGAAACAAGATACACCTAGTAAGTAGCTTCACAGCTAACCATAAAATGATTTAGATTAATGCACTGAATATTCAGTGTAATTTAGCCTGGAGCTCATTTCTCCCTTGGGGCCTGTCACGAACACAGTGCTGTGGGCTGATCATTTTCATGGGTGCTGATAATACCACTGCAGGGGGGAAGGCGTGAGGGAGGGAAGTGGTGAGCTGGTGACAAAGGGAAATAAGATGATAATTTGGAAGCAAGTAGGAATCCATACATAAAACTAACTTTCTTCAACCATATTACATCACGTAATCCAATAATGTGATATTATAACAGATATGATCATCTGGCAAGTAACAAACTGGATTTACATAGGAAATGTATTTAATTGTTGGCATTAGAGTTTGGCCCATCATGTCCACACCGACCATCGGTCACCCTAGTTCTATGTTAGTTCACATCCACTCCCTATGCACTGGGGACAAATTACAGCACCAATTAACTTACAAAATCTGCACGTCTTTGGGGTGTGGGAAGAAACCAGAGCACCAGAGGAACCCATGCGGTCATAGGGAGAACATGTAAACTCCATACAGACAGCACTCAAGGTCAGGATCAAACCGGGGTCTCTGGCACTGTGAGGCAGCACCTCTACTAACTGCACAACTCTGCCGTCCTCTTATGTGTACTTTAAAAAAAATCATTTGTAGGGTAGGACACTACTGAGAGGCGAGCATTTCCTTCCATCTTTGCCCTTGGGTAGGTTGGTGAGCTGCCTTCACAATTCACTGTAGTATTTCTAGTGATTGTACAACCACCATGTTAATGAGTACGAGGTTGCAGGATTTAGATCTGGTGGTGAAGGAATGGTCCAAGGAACATTTCCAAGCCAGTAAAGCATGCGATTTGAAAGATCTGTTGTTGCTGGTGATACCGCTCCCATGATACTGCTGTCTTCTTCGATGGTAGAGGATGGTTTGAGGAGCGCTGCTGGAGCAGTTCATGTGAGCAACAGTCGTGCATCTTGTTGACAGCACAGACTGCAGCCTTTGTCAGAGGGAGTGAATGTTTTGAGAGGTGGATCTAATGGGGCCAAGCTTCTTAACTTTTGTTGGAGTTGCACTCAACCGGGCAGCACAGCACAACACCCAAGCACATGCCTGGCCTGCCCATTGCTCATGCTGGAGAGGTCTCACTGCATTATGCTCCCTCTGACCCATCGAAAATAAATGTATTTCTATGCCCTATAAGGTCTGGTTATCTAATATGCACGATTATGGATTGGTTACCATAAGTATCATTAATTAGTAATTTATTTTAATATTGATTGTGGTACATTTAATGTTGTGTTATTGCATTGGCGGGCCTGCAGCAAGTAAGAATTTCATTATACAGTTCATGATGCACACGGCAATGAAACACTTTTTCCCCCTTGACTTTTTACACAATTTAGTACTTTCCTCAGGGAACAATAGTTGAGACTGAAAGAATATTGTAAATCAATGTTATTAATAACAAAATTAAGCTCACTGCTAGTGCAGAGAGGAAGTACAAAAGGCACTGCTATGTTTGGGTGTACCTTAAAAAGCTGCACTGTTAAGGAAAGAAAAATTCTGCCAAACAGTATGTATTGTTTAAATCCATCCAGTAAACGGCTGTGGAAAACTAGAGGTTGCTGATCTAACCAGAGACGATGTTTTTACAATGTAAAGATTTGGCAGCATGCCTCAACTACCACAGATTTCTGCACGCCTCCACTTAAGGAAATAATGGGACTTCCACCACTGATTTGACAAATGATTGCTCTCATGTAAAAATGGAGCCATTGGAAACAAAATTAATTAAGATACTTCTTGAACTGAAAGATTCCAATTATAAATGCAAACTTCCAGAGGGATTTTGCCCCTTCCATTCAAAAATGTGTATATTTGTATCTTATTTGAACAATGCATCAGTTGTCAAGGATATTAAATGTTGTTACTTCCTCTGTTGTAAATTCAACCTGGGGTTTGAAGCTCCCACTTTGCTAAAATGATCATATACACATTCAAAATAAATGATACCTCTCCTTAGGCACCAGACACACACTCATATAAAAAGGCAAAAATAATTAACTAACATTCGGAACAGCAGGATATTAAGTAGGAATGTGCTCCCAGTTCACAGAGTAAATCAGCATTATCTCAGGGCGTTTCTTGATAATGAGCTGATTAAAATAAAAATTACATTTTCGTACCCACCAAACACCATTTCAGCTGAAATATGAACGGAATTGTAATTATCATGTTCAGTTTAGCCCAAAGAGACTACAACAAATTGCTATCTGGACTTCTCTACAAATTACTGCATTAAGAAACTTCCTTTAAGTTTCCAAACACTGCTCGAAGGGTTTTCACTCAAGGTAAAAGGCCTTTTTGTAAACAGCAGTCTCACGATATTGTGGGGTAAAAGCACTGGTCTCCATTCTTGGTCAAATACCGCAAAGAAAACAGGAGCCTGGACTGAGAAGCTGCGATACAAATGTGCAATACTCCTGGTATTTTGCAGAAATAGCAGCAATGAATTAATAATGTAACTAGAAATTCTGTTCAGCATTTATGAAAGTTTAAGGGATATGTAAATTCAAAGAAATTCACCATCATGTAACTGTTAAAAGAACAAAGTGGGATCAGGGTACAGCGGCAGCGTGGATGGGGGAACCTGGCGAGTGCTGCGCAGCCGTGGTGGAGCGGTTGCGGCCGCGGAGCCGATCAGGACCAGACTCGGCCCGCAGACCACTGAGAACAAGGGGCAAGGACAGGCTTGGCGGCCAAACCAGGAGGGCCGTCCGAGAGAGAGGTAGGCTGGAGAGCCGGCGTGGGGGGACCATCATGAACAATGAATGAATGAATGAATACGTTTATTGTCATTGCACAATACTGTGCAACGAAATTCCATACAAACACGACAACCATTGACATATGTACACTTATTAGTAAAATAATAAATAAGTATTTAAAAAGAATTTGGCGGCATTTCTTGGAATTACATTTTGCTTCCCCAGTGTTCTCTGTTGGAATTAAGCTCTTTTATCGCACATGGGTAGAAACTATTTTTTAGTCTACTTCAGAGACCTGAATCGCCTACCAGAGGGTAGCAGAGTGAAAAGGTGGTTGACAGGGTGGGATGTGTCCTGCTTGATATTTGTGGCCCGGCGCAAGCATCGGGCCCTATATATATCATCCAAGGAGGGCAGTTGAGCGTTTGTAATGCTCTGTGCAGTTTTTATAATTCCCTGCAGCGCCCTCCTCTCAGCCACAGTACAGCTAGCAAACCACACCAGGATTCCATAGGTGAGGATACTTTCCACGGCGCATCGGTAGAAGGACAGCAGCAGCGGCTGTGAGACGTTTGCTCTCCGCAGAGACCTCAGGAAATACACCCGTTGATGTGACTTCTTCACGAGAGTGACGGTGTTCATTTGCCATTTGAGGTCCTGAGAGATGTTTATTCCCAGGAACTTAAAGCCAGTGACTCTCTCCACCATGTCTCCTTTCATGTAGAGAGGAGCAGGTTCCTCTCTCCTCTTCCTCCTGAAGTCGACGACCAGTTCTTTTGTCTTTTATGGGTTGAGTACCAGGTTGTTTTTGGTACACCAGACAGTCAGTTTTTGGACTTCATCTCTGTAGGCAGACTCGTCGTTGTTGTTTATCAGTCCCACCACAGTCGTGTCGTCCGCAAACTTGATGATCCTGTTTGTACTGTGTCTTGGTATACAGTCATAAGTGTATATTGTATACAAGATGGGACTCAGCACACAACCTTGTGGCGCTCCTGTGCTGAGCGTCAGGACTGGGGAGTAATTGGACCCCATCCTGACAGTCTGTGGGCGGTCTGTTAAAAAGTCCTTAATCCATCCGCATGTGTTTGCATTAACACCCAGATCAGACAGTTTGTCCACCATTCTGCTGGGGATGATGGAATTAAATGCAGAACTAAAATCTACAAATAACATCCTCACATATGAGCCAGGATGCTCTAGATGTGTCAGTGCAGAATGTAGAGCTATGTTGATGGCATCCTCCGTTGACCTATTAGCTCTATATGCAAACTGATGCTGATCCAGGGTGGATGGGAGTGAGGACTTAATGTGGGCCAGGACCAGCCGTTCAAAACACTTCATCACCGTTGAAGTGAGAGCCACAGGTCTATAGTCATTCAAGCTGGTAATGGATGTTTTTTTGGGTACAGGCACGATGGTAGCAGTCTTAAAACATTTAGGGACAGTGCACGTTAACAGAGAGAGGTTAAAGATGTCGCTAAAAACCTCCGCTAACTGGTCTGCACAGTCCCGCAATACTCTCCCTGGGATGCCATCTGGGCCAGCAGCCTTCCTGGGGTTGACCCTGCGGAGTGTTCTTCTGACGCCCTCTGTACTCACAGTGAGTGGCACAGTGAGTGCCAGGTCATCAGTGCTGGGAGCGGCTGCAGGTGCAGGCTCCGCCTCATTCAGCTCAAAACGGGCGAAAAAGTGGTTGAGCTCCTCAGCTAGCGAGTTGTTACTGCTGCTGATGATCGCCCCCCCCCCCTTGCCCTTGTAGTTTGTGACTTGCTGAATGCCCTGCCAGACACGCCGAGGGTCCCTCTCGTTAAAATACCCCTCTAACCTTCTTCCATAGGCTGTCTTTGCCTCTTTGATGGCTCTCTTTAGTTTAGATCTGGCAGTGCTGTACAATTCATCACTGCCAGATCTAAAGGCTGAGTTGCGTTCCCTCAGCAGCTTCCTGACATCCCTGGTCATCCATGGTTTGTTGTTTGGATAGCACCTGACCTCCCTGTCGACAGTGACGTTGTTGATACAGTTCTGTATATAGAACATGACCGTGGATGTGTATTCTTGTATGTCCTGGTTTGCAAACAGGTCCCACTCGGTGCGCTCAAAACAGTCCTGAAGTTGGGCGGCAGCGCCCTCGGGCCAAGTCTTTATGTTTCTCACACTGGGCTTGGTTCTCATAATGAGAGGTCTGTATGCCGGGGTGAGAAAGAGTGATTGATGGTCAGACTGGCCGAGGTGAGGGAGAGAGGAGGCTTTGTATCCATCCCTAATGTTGCTGTACACGTGATCCAGTGTATTTTGACCTCTCGTCGGACACGTGACATGCTGGTGGAATTTAGGGAAGACAGTTTTTAGATTAGCCTGGTTGAAGTCTCCAGCCACGATGAAAATCCCATCAGGGTGCGCAGTCTGTAGTTTGTTGATTGATGCTAGCAGGGTGTTCAGTGCTAGCTTGACGTTGGCACTTGGTCGAATATAAACAGCCAGAATAACGACAGCTGTGAGCTCCCGCGGGAGGTAGAAGGGTCGACATTTTAATGTAATAAACTCTATGTCTGGTGAACAATGTCTCTCGACAACGTTTACATTTGTACACCATTTGTCATAGGAGTAAATACATAGCCCCCCTCCTCTGCTCTTACCGGAGTCACTGCAAAGAGGGACCAACGTAGGGGGGCTGCTGAGAGAACAAAGAGGGACCCAACGGGGGAAGGGGAGACGGGAAAGGGACCCTCGGGACTACATTTTATACTTTTTGTAACTTTATCCAGGCCCTATACTCTTTGTAGACTTGTGTATCGTATGCAAAACAAAGAATTTCAATGTACCAAATAATCAAAATAACACTGACAAAGTAAAAACCATACTATGATTCTGAACAAATCACTATATTCTTCTATTTAAGCCAGAATTTACATTTATACCTGATTTTTAAGTTTTAATTCCAAAGCAAAATACTGCAGGTGTTAAATTCCAAAGTAAACTAAAAAGCTGGAAATGTTCAGCAGGTCAGGCAATGTCTGTGGAATCAGATACAGAATTAAGGACTCAGAATCATTGACATTTTACCACAGCCAACAAAATGTAGATAAAATGTTTTAAATCCAGCAAATTTTGAGAGTTGGAGGGTGAAATATTGAAAGACTGGAGGGGTGCCAATTTTCAAGAAAGAGTGCAAGGAACCTAACATCAGTCGTGGGTAAGTTATTGAAGGGGATTACGTAAAGTTATTAAGGTAAGGACTGATTACGGATGATCAGCATGGCTTTGTGTGTGGGGAATCATGTCTCACCAATTTAATTGTAGATGTTGGAATCTTGCACAACACGAAATGCTGGAGGTACTCACCGGATCAGGCAGCATCTGTGGAGGAAATGTGCTGCCGATGTTTCGGGCTGGGAAAATGGACCCCGACACAAAACGTCACCTATCCATTCCCTCCACAGATGCTGCTTGACCCGCTGAGTTCCTCCAGCACTTTGTGCTTTGTTATTGAGTACAGGAATTGGAAAGTCAAGTTACAGCTGTACAACGTGTTGGTACAGTTCTGGCATCCTGCGACAGGAAGGATGTAATTAAACTGGAAAGGGTGCAAAGTAGTTTTAGGAGGTTGTTTATGTTTATTATTGTCACGTGTACCAGGGTACAGTGAAACACTTTTGTTTGCATGCAATCCCAATCAATCATTCTATACATGAATACAATCAAGCCACACTCAAGTACAAAAGGGAGAGCAAAGAGAAAGATACGAAACGATAAACTTTATTCATTCCCAGAGGGAAATTGGTCTGCCAACAGTCACAACACATAAGGTACACGAAAACATGAAAATATAAGTGAAAAAAAAGAAAAGGACAAGCGACTGTTGTCTGGCTGCCGTGTGCACAGCGCCTTCACCGGAACATATGAACAAACAAACAGACTTATCCTCTTGTCAGAGGATTCTAAAACTACAGTACTTCTCCACCCCCCCCCCAACCACACCGGGTCCCCTTTGTTCACCCACCGTCCCTCACTGCGGTCCCCCCACACCGGGACCCCATTTTCTTCCCCCCCCCCCCCCGCACGCTCCACCACGGCACCGAGTTTCCTGCTGTCGCCGCCGATGCTCCGTTGCCGCCGTGGCCCCCGTTGCAGTCGACGCCCCACCACCGCCGAGGATCCCGTTGCCGTCGAGTCTCAAGCTGCCGCCGCCGAGGCTGCCATCGCTGAGGCTCCTTCGGCCCAGACAGGCCTTGCCGCTCGGCTTCTCCGCAGATTGCTGGGCGGCCTGTGAGACAAGTCAGGCCTACCTGGGCATGTTCCGGTTGTCAGCCGTCGCTCCAGTCGTCGGCGCCGCGGTTATTCGGCAGCTGGATCGGACCTGCGCAGCTCCCCGGAACTCGCAGAGTGCAAAATATAGTTCTCAGCATTGTAGTGCGACAGTCCCTGAGACAAAGTCCAATGTCCGCCACAAGGTAGGTTGGAGAAATCAGACTCTACCCTCCCACCCTTCGGAAAGAACGTTCAGAAGCCTGATAACAGAGGGGAAGGAGGTGTTCCTGAGTCTGTGGTACACACTTTCAAGTTTCTGTATCCTCTGCCTGACAGAAACAAGGAGGAGGAGGAATGACTGGGATGGGAAAGGTCTTTGATTATGCTGGGTGCTTTGGTGAGGCAGTGTGAAGTGTAGATGGAGTTAATAGCGTGTAGTCTGGTATGTGCGATGGACTGGGCTACTTCCACAACTCTGTAACATTAGATTAGACTAGATTAGATTAGATTAGATTAAACTTTATTAATCCCCTTATTCAGGGGAAATTCTGATGTCCTTGCAGCACACTAATAAAAATACAACATAGATTCAAAAAGAAGTTCAACACAAAAACATCCCCCCACAGTGATTCCCACTGTGGGGGAAGGCACGAAGTCCAGTCCCCATCCTCTTGTCCACCCAAAGTCGGGCCTATTGAGGCCTCCACAGTCGCCGCCACGGCGCCCGATGTTCTCGCCGGGTGATGGTGCTTCGGCGTCGGGAGAACCCCCAGCGGCTTGGGGTGCCAGGAACGGCCGCCTTCTTACCGGAGACCGCGGCTTCCAAGCCAACAGACCGCGCCGAACGGAGCTCCACACACTGGCGATCTCAGCAAGAGATCCCACGCTCCGGGATGTAAAGTTCAGCGCCACAGCTGGCCGCTCCACAGAATCGCGGCTCCACAACGTTCTTATCGGCGGTCCCAGCATACTGGAGTTCCAGCGCGGCGACCCAGGAAAGGCATCGCCCGCTCCGCAATAGCGCTCCAGCGCTGCGCCGCCGCCAAAGCCGATGTTCTGGCCAGGTCCCCTCAGGCAAACGTCGCTCCAGGACCCGCTGGTAGGCCGCAAGGACAGGTCGAAGTCGCTGCTCGGAGGAAGGCAACCCCTCCGACCAGGTAGGGACTCGAAAAGCAGTTTCCCCCTTCCCCCCCACCACCCCCCACACATAAAAAGATTAGGCCCCATGACTGTACACTCTACGTGCTAAAAATAATAAAAAAGAAGGGGAAAAAAACGGACAGCTGCAGGACAGGCAGCCGTTCAGGACAGGGCCTCCTCCGATTTTTTTTAAGCATAAGATTTGGGATGTCAAGTTGCAATCACGTTCATGTTAGACTGCACTTAAGGCAAATGTGTACAGTTCAGCTCATCACAACACAGGAAGGTTGACATGGCCTATTTCACTGCTGTTTGCTTCTCTGATTCTATGAAAATTGAGAAATGTTAATTATCAGAAATTCTAAGCTCAACGATGAGCCTGTGAACTTGCAGTACGCCTCAAGCATATGAAGTATGGTTCTTCACGCTTACAAAGAGAATACAACATAGAACACAGTGCAGTACAGGAACAGGCCCTTCTGCCCACAATTTGCATGTCGAACATTACACCAAGTTAATCTAATCTCCTCTGCCTACACGAGATCCATGTATATCCATGCGCTGATCTAAATGCCACCATCACATATGCTGCAACCAGCAGCTCTGGCAGCACCCGGGCACCAGCACCTTTAAACCTCCCCTCTCTGGCCTTAAAGCTTACACTGCATTTTACTGCCCTCGACTCCAACACTTTCTATTCTACACATTCTCCAGCACTTTGTCTACCTTCGATTTTCCAGCATCTGCAGTTCCTTCTTAAACAAAAGCATAAATATTATTCTTTATATTTTAAAACTCGTGTAGAATCCTGGGAATCAGGATTCCAGCATTCTATCGTAATTTCAACTGTCTGTGTCCTCCACCATTATTTCACAATCTCAACCACCCCATCACCAGGGATTTGCCTTCAGCAATACAGTGTTCTTTTTCCACCCCTGGCACTGTGAGGTAACAACAGAAATAAGGCACAAGGACCAAATGCGAGGTTGGCCTCAGCCACCTCATTGGGTTAGGTGTTTCAGTTCTAGCATAAGAATGAATCAAAAGTAATTTTTATCCAGATCTCTTGTGAAGGTGAAAGCGTCATTAAACCGGTAATTTGAAATCCACAAGTCAATTAAAAAATGAATTACTGTAGATGTACTTGTAAATGTCTAACTTCAGACGGCAGTAGAAAATTATTGTCCAACTCTCTTTCTGACAGTGAAACACAAGATCTGAAATTTGAACATTACTCATGAAATTTGGTGACTAATTTTTTCTATTCTACACATATTGTAAAATAAGAAGCAGATTTAAATGTTTCAATGAGTGCACCAAGTCTCAGTCCATTGTTATGGCCACTTTCTTGGGCAGTGCAATTTAAAGCCCCTGTCCCACTGTACGAGGTAATTCACGAGTTCTCCCGCATTTTCCCCTGATTCGAACTCAGAGAATGTCCGTAGCGGGTCCGTAGGAGTTTGTGGATGTCTCGTAGCGGTGTGTCCACCAGTAAAAAAAACTCGTGATGAAATTTTTTTAAACTTTTTACTGGTACATCCACAAACTCCTACGGACCCGCTACGGACATTCTCCGAGTTCGAATCAGGGGAAAACTCGGGAGAACTCGTGAATTACCTCGGACAGTGGGACAGGGGCTTATACACTTAATTGTTTGTTATCTTAATGTTTTAAAGCCTAGTTACGACTTTCTTTATCTGAACAGAGTAGCAACAGTAAACACATCCTGGAAACATATTTCACAATACTTGTTTTAATGAAAGCCGTTTATTCATACGCAATGAAATCAGCAATTTGAGGAATGTTGATCAGAAGCAAGCCAGTTTCCTTTTTCATGCCATTGAAATAATTTGGTAATTTCAAGTTGGCTCAGGAAGTGTGGAGAATACTGCTGACGAAATTTAAATTCCACAATTTCCACACATTTCATCCCTTGAACAATGAACAACATCCATATAACCATATAACCATATAACAATTACAGCACGGAAACAGGCCATCTCGGCCCTACAAGTCCGTGCCGAACAACTTTTTTCCCTTAGTCTCACCTGCCTGCACTCATACCATAACCCTCCTTTCCCTTCTCATCCATATGCCTATCCAATTTATTTTTAAATGATACCAACGAACCTGCCGCCACCACTTCCACTGGAAGCTCATTCCACACCGCTACCACTCTCTGAGTAAAGAAGTTCCCCCTCATGTTACCCCTAAACTTCTGTCCCTTAATTCTGAAGTCATGTCCGCTTGTTTGAATCTTCCCTATTCTCAAAGGGAAAAGCTTGATTACATCAACTCTGTATATCCCTCTCATCATTTTAAAGACCTCTATCAAGTCCCCCCTTAACCTTCTGCGCTCCAGAGAATAAAGACCTAACTTATTCAACCTATCTCTGTAACTTAGTTGTTGAAACCCAGGCAACATTCTAGTAAATCTCCTCTGTACTCTCTCTATTTTGTTGACATCCTTCCTATAATTGGGCGACCAAAATTGTACACCATACTCCAGATTTGGTCTCACCAATGCCTTGTACAATTTTAACATTACATCCCAGCTTCTATACTCAATGCTCTGATTTATAAAGGCTAGCATACCAAAAGCTTTCTTTACCACCCTATCTATATGAGATTCCACCTTCAAGGAACTATGCACGGTTATTCCCAGATCTCTCTGTTCAACTGTATTCTTCAATTCCCAACCATTTATCATGTACGTCCTAATTTGATTTGTCCTGCCAAGGTGTAACAACTCACATTTATCAGCATTAAACTCCATCTGCCATCTTTCAGCCCATTTTTCCAAATGGCCTAAATCACTCTGTAGACTTTGGAAATCCTCCTCATTATCCACAACACCCCCCCATCTTGGTATCATCCGCATACTTACTAATCCAATTTACCACCCCTTCATCCAGATCATTGATGTACATGACAAACAACAAAGGACCCAACACAGATCCCTGAGGCACCCCACTAGTCACCTGCCTCCAACCCGACAAACAGCCATCCACCATTACCCTCTGGCTTCTCCCATTCAGCCACTGCTGAATCCCTGAATCCCTGATCTTGCTGCCTCCTTATTCAGCAAAGAACCCAAATATTGCATTACTCAAATCTACCTTAATGGTGCACTTGCATTCTCTTTCTAATGCATCGTACTAATATTCAATGCACCAGGGTATTAGTTTTACAATGGCATTCATTTGAAAGGCCAGCCAAATTTATTTTGGGGAAGGAAAGGAGCTGGTCCAGCCTCTCTCTCTCCCGGCTCCAGGCCACTCGGCCCATCTCCCCCCCCCCCACAGCCCCCACCTCAAGTGCAACTGGGCAGGTCACGAGGGAGAATTAAGGGAAAGGAGGGGGTATAGAGGGAGAGAGAAGGGAAAGTGGGAGAGATGAGGAGGGAGAGTGGGGGAGGAGGGTGGAGAGTGGGGGAGAGTTGGGGTGGAGGGGGAGAGTGGGGGAGGAGGGGGAGAGTGGGGGAGGAGGGGGAGAGTGGGGGAGGAGGAGAGTGGGGGAGGAGAGTGGGGGAGGAGAGTGGGGTGGAGGGGTGGAGGGGGAGAGTGGGGTGGAGGGGTGGAGGGGGAGAGTGGGGGAGAGTTGGGGTGGAGGGGGAGAGTGGGGGAGGAGGGGGAGAGTGGGGGAGGAGGGGGAGAGTGGGGTGGAGGGGGAGAGTGGGGGAGGAGGAGAGTGGGGGAGGAGAGTGGGGTGGAGGGGTGGAGGGGGAGAGTGGGGTGGAGGGGTGGAGGGGGAGAGTGGGGGAGAGTTGGGGTGGAGGGGGAGAGTGGGGGAGGAGGGTGGAGAGTGGGGAGGAGGGGGAGAGTGGGGTGGAGGGGGAGAGTGGGGGAGAGTGGGTGAGGATGGTGGAGAGTGGTGTGGAGGGGGAGAGTGGGGGAGGAGGGGGAGAGTTGGGGTGGAGGGGGAGAGTGGGGGAGAGTGGGGGAGGTGGGGAAGCTAGGGAGTGGGGGATAGAGGGAGAGGAGGGCAGTGAGGGAGGTGAGGAGGTAGAGTGGGGGGTGGGATAGGGGGGAGGTGAGGAGTGGGATAGAGGGAGAGGAGGGGGGCTGGGGAGGGAGAGAGGAAGTGACTGAGAGTATGGGAAAGGAGAGGGAGGGATAGCTCAGGGACGGAGTGGGGAGGGGAGGAGGTGAGGGGAAAGAAGAGGGAGAAGAGGATGGGGAGGGAGTACTGAGGGATGAGGAGGAATGGAGGATGATAGGGGTAGGAAGAGGGGTGGCAAGAGGAAGAGGGGAGAGAGAGGAGGGGAGGGAGGGGGCGAGTGGAAGAAGCAGAGGAGGGTTGGTGGAGGGTGGGTAGATGGAGTATAATGGAGGAGGGGAATAGGGGACTGAAGAGGCAGAGTGAGATGCGTTCACATTCATCTTATGTGTTACAATTTATTGCCACGTCAGTGCAGTTGGGTCAGTGGTGGAATATTGCGTTGGGGGACCAGGCCTCCCAATGGGTCCCCCTTGGTCTAGTGTTTGTTTAAAGGTGACATGTAACTGGAAGGATAACTACTAACAGACTTGTGTCGGTCGTAGACTGAAGCATACTGTAGGTAGCAGAGCACAGTTGGCTACCAGACATTTTGTTGCTTACATTACTGGTACCTGAAGTATCATTTCAGGAGTACAACATCAGAGTGCCAATGACAATAACTGCTTCCTCTTTCCACAAATGCTGCTTGACGGGGTGGGTTCTTCCCTCTATTTTTGTTCCAGCACCTGCAGTCTTTTCCCCCCCCAATGTCGATCATTCCTTCAACACCACACTTTAAATTCGGCATTGAACAAATGGAGGTAACAATTTTACATTGAAGATAGGCGCAAAGCGCTCAGAATCAAAAACAGAAAATGCACAAAAATAACTCAGTGGGTCAGGCAGCATCTCTGGAGAAAAGGAATAGCTGACATCTCAAGTGAAGACCCTTCTTCAGACACTATATTGGCTGCACACATGTTCTTGGTGAGCCAACAAATATGGCTGAAAAAAAGTTAAATGATTTCAATATATTTTCACCTTCATAAAAAATTCCATACATCATTACTTGAGGTACAGTGTGATAGTGAAGGTGACAATACAGTGTAGTGCTGTGGAGATTTCAATTTGTACCAGTTGAAATGCAATTTAGCACAAGTGCAAACTCCAATGGAGTTGCATCAAGCCGGATGTTACAATCCATTGAATTACTGAATGGAGAGACAGAATTTATCACAAAGGAAATACAAAGAACTGAAAAGTTTCAGCCATAAAACCGTCTGAACTAATTGAGACAAAAGGGAAAATCTCTCTGAATACATTCAATCTGCCTCAAATAAGTGGCTAAAGGCTGCAACCTAAATATGCTTCTTTACAATGGAATGCTGAAGCATTGCAAGTTCAGGCTGAGTAAATGTAATAAAAGAGGAAAGCTCAATAATAGAGATGCTCTCCGTTTCCAAAGTGGTTGAGGCGCATTTAAAAAAGCTGCCAGTGAATTAGCAAACAAAAACCTAATTTGTCAAAAGCTAAGAATGTTGCTGCATGGTTCCCAGCTTTCAATAAATATCAGGCTCACTGCACAGCGGGACATTTGATTCACTTACTTTGATTCACTAGATGAAACAAATTGAATCACCAAAATTGCCAGTTAATGGTCTCTCAGGAATTCTGGCTTCATGTTCCTTTACCGCACCCCCTTCTCACAGCAAACACAACGATGTACTTGCCATCGCGGTTGTGTTTACTCCATGGACTTTGTGTTCTTCATCTGGCACATTACAAGTTTCTGAGTAAACTCCAACCTTCCACGCAGGCTGCCTCATTTCCGCTGCCGTTAATAGAAGCTCAACACGGAGCTCCAGCTGATGAAGGCTTTTTTCTTCTCTCCTGTAATCCGACCCTTCAGTAACGATCAATATGAAGAGGTACAGAGCATCAGCAACTTTCAGCGTGCCTCCAGCACACAGGATCGGGTGCTTTTTTACCTCAGCTTATCAGGCGCCTGTCCTTCAAAAGGCAGCAACACAGTCCTTCCCCTGACCCCATTAAAAAGTCTACATTCTGGAATACAGCACGGTTAACATTTTAACCACGGTGCAACATTTAACTCTCAGTAGTGTTCAATCTTTTACCCAACAACTGTTGTGACATTAAATATAAAATCAGTTTATCGTAAATGTAAACACAAATTGACAAATTCCGATAATTTTACTCCAGAGATCATCCACATGCTTCTTGTCATTCATTTTACAGTAACCTTGCACTCAATGGCATGCATGGGAAAATACAATTGCATGATACAAAGGACTTTGTGTGGAAAATAAATGTGATTTTCAGTATTTGTTCATCTGTAACATGCACGCAGCACCTTTCCACACACATCTGACGGCAGCTTTTTGTTCAAATTATACATTGTGGCTGATGTCATGTGGGTTGTTTCCATGACAAAACTCCAATATTTGAACATTACCGAATCACAAGGTGCACATCCTCTACCTACTAGTTTGTGCGTTGATAGCCTGCTTAATGAACAAACTGAATGCCAATTTACCACTCTGCATCCCTTGTGCTCCTAATTTTACAATAATTCTGATACTCCATTGATGCTGAAAACAACATTAATTAGAAACAGAGAGGAAAAGCATTTAACAACTAAATCAAATACTTAAATTAGCAGCTGCCAGTTGAAGAGGAGCTCAGCGGAGGCTGCAGATTCCTGGCGTGGAGAGTGAGCAATCGCACAGAGGTCACCGCCCCACCACCAGGTTGCAACACAATACTAATGTCTGGAAGCAGGTGGGTCATTCATTTCCTTTATTATACCAGGGGGCTGTAAATGGTCAGGAAGACGAAAGATGGGGGTAACTAAATAACGCTTACAATATTTCATGCGTCAATAGAGCATGGGAACGTTCCCTGGCAAAGAGAGCAAGCTGCAGTGCACTCATTCTCTACAGGCTTGAACATGTACACAAGGAGGTGATTCACCTTTAACCCTGCTGTTTTTGAGGTGACACCTTTTAATTATGCTCTCAGCCCTCCTGGAAACATACAAAAGATCTATTACGACATTATTTTTTTTTAAAGCAGGGGAATTATCCCTGGAGTTCTGGTTGATATTTATGTCTGAACCAACATCCCGGTCACATTGCTGTGTATGAAAGTTTACAGTGCACAATTTATTTTGCCACATGTCCAATGTTGTAACAACGACTACACTTGAAAGTAATGCATTGGCTGTAAAGTGCTTTGGGAATCCTTAAGGTCATAAAACCTATGTTTAAATGTAATGAATTACGTGCTCAGAAAGGCCCACTATATCAGTTCAATAGAGAAGGGAATAATGCTGCTGATCTCAAACGATACCTATTCACACCCAACAGCCAAACATTATTTTAGGGGGGAAAAAAAAGTTTATTCTTATTTGATCTGTGCACAATGTAATACATTTGTGCAGTTTAAGAACCTTATAGCTCAATACACAGATCAAGGAACAAGTGTGGTCAATTTTACTGGAGAATGAATTTTTTTCCAATTAAAAATCTAATTGTTGAATGGCACGTAGCACTTTTCTGAATTATTGTGCTACTCATTAAGTTATTTGAAACTGAAAACAGTAGCATTTAAAACTGGCTCGTAGTGTTGAAGTAACAAGTACATTACCCACAGGGTGGTTTGAATATAGAATTTGCGAACAAATGAAGTAGCTGAAGCAAATAACAGAGATACATGTGGATAAACAGCAAAGAAAGAAAGTCAGAGAGGGCTATGTTGATAAAATAATTCGAAGGATGGGAGGAGAATCATGTGGGAGGATTTTTAAAAGTTGCACCATTGTGACCAAATTGTAACTAATGTGTAATTATGTAAATCAATCCTCTGAGACACAGCTAGGAAGGGAAAAGTCTGACAGAGCCAGCGCGATAGTAGACTCGTTAGTTACGGGGAGTAACGAGTCTGAAGCAGCAAACAGGACTCCAGGATGATATGCTACCTCCCTCGTGCCAGGGTCCAGCATGTTTCTGAACTGCTGCAAAACATTCTCAAGGGCCAGGGCGAGCAGTCATTGTGCACATCGGCACAAACGGCATAGATAGGAAAAGGGATAAGGTCCTGCAAAGTAAATGTAGGGAGTTAGGCATAAGACCCCGAGGGGGGTAATCTCTGGATTATTCTTGGTGCCACGTACCAGTGAGGGTAGGAACAGGTAGATAGGACAGTGAATGTGTGGCTCTGGAGTTGGTGCAGGGAACAGCGATTTAGAATTTTTTTAGGCCATTGGGATCTCTTCTGTGGTCGAGGTGACCTGTACAAGATGGATGGGTTGCATTTGAACTGGAGGAGGGCAATATCCTGGCAGGGAGGTTGACTAGTGCTGGTTGGGTTGGTTCAAACGAGAAAGGCTGGGAGCTGAGAACCAAAGGAGGTCAGAAATTGGAAGGAGTGATGGGAGGGTAGAGGTGAGGACCAGTAAGTGTCTAAGGAAGGACGGCAGAGAGAAGTGAAGGAATATGGTGATACTGATGGGCTGAAGTGAGTTTATTTCAATGCATGGAGTTTTGTGGAGGCAGCAGTGGAACTTGGAGTCTGGATCAGTGCTTGAAACTATGATGTTGTGGCCATTGGGGAAACGTGGTTGTGAGAGGAACAAGACCAGGGGCTTGATGTTTCTGATGTGGAGGGAGTCGGAAGAGATGGAGGAGTTGTGTTGTCAGCTTTAATCACAATCATGCATACGAGGAATTTCATTGGCCAAGTCAATCATACAAATAAAAGCAATGGAACATACAAAACACATTTTAACATAAACATCCACCACAGTGACTCCTCCACATTCTTCACTGTGATTGAAGGCGAAGAAAAGTTCTGATATTTAGATCAGCAACATTACTCCCTTCATTGGGGAGTAATGCCGTGGTCGAGGGCCTCGAGCCCTCCGTTGACGGGATGATCTAGACTCCCTTAGCCGGCGGTCGGGCCCTCCGCATCGGGGCGATCAACTCCCGCATCGGGGGAATCTCAGTTCCCCCGCGCCGGTGAACGAACCCCACGTCGGGGCTGGTCGAACCTCTGCGTCGTTGGAGCTCCCGACATCCACGGTCTCTCCCGAGACAGCGATCTCACGATGGTAAAGTTCACAGGAATGATCCCAGGCAAGTGATCAGCTCCGATGTTAAGTTGACGCCCCACGGTCGGGGCTCAAGGTCAGTCCGAGGAGGCCTCCAGCTCCATCGATGGTAGGCCGCAGAGCGACCGGAGATGCGATCCGGAAAATCGCATCTCCGGCAAGGTAAGAAACTGAAAAAAAAGTTTCCTCGACCCCTCCCCCCCACATAAAACAAACCGGAGAACATGAACACAAACTTTTAACACACACTAAAAATAAAAAGAGACGAAAAAGCAGACTGACTGTTGGCGGGGCTGCCAATCGTATGGTACCCGTGGTGGACAGGGCAACTGAATCAAACTACCACAACCAGAGAGCAGTGCTGAACTAATATCTACCTCTTTGGTGACCCTCGGACTTTCCTTGATCGGACTTTGCTGGCTTTTCCTTACACAAAACATTATTCCCTTACCATATACACTGTAAATGGCTTGATTGTAATCATGTATTGTCCGTCTGCTGGTAGACATAAAATACTGGAGTAACTCAGTGGGTCAGGCAGCATCTCTGCAGAGAAGGAATGGGTGACGTTTCGGGTCGAAGCCCTTCTTCAGACTGAAAAAGGGTCTCAACCCGAAACATTACCCATTCCTTCTCTCCAGAGATGCTATCCCGCTGAGTTACTCCAGTATTTTGTGCCTACCTAGAGGGTACTTCGGGAGCATTTGTAATTGGGCAATTCTACATGCGAGTTATTTAAAGTCCAGTTGACTGAATTTCAGAACCGGCATGTTCCAGTAAGGAGGAGGGCTAAGGATGGCAAAGTAAAGGAACTTTGTATCACCAAAGAGGTTGTGAATTTGATCAAAAAGGAAAAGGAAGCGCATGCAAGCTTTAAGAGGATGGAATCAGACAGGGTATTTTAGGAATATAAAGAAAGGAGGAAACAACTAGAAGGGCCAAAAGAGGCTATAAAATGGCTTTGGCAAGACAGATTAAAGGAATGCCAACATTTTTTATACACATTATAAACTGGAGGGTAACCATGGAGAAGGTAGGACCGCTCAAAGATCAAGAAAGTAATTTGTGCTTGGAACCTGGGATGTTGGTGAGATACTAAATAAGTACTTTGCATCTGCTTTCACCAAGAAGAAGGAGATGGTGGATAGCGAGTTCAGTGTAGAGAATACTAATATGCAAGGGCAATTTGAGATTTGAAATAAGGCCATGTTTGGCTACTTGAAGCGAATGAAATAGATAATTCCCCAGGATCTGATGGGACTTATTCCAGGTTATTGAGAGAGGCAAGAGATGAAATTGCGAGAGCCTTAACACAGATCTTTGCGTCAGCTCCAGCCACAAACGAGGTCCCAGAGCAGCTAAAGTTATTCCTTAATAAAGAAGGGAAGTAGAGAGAATCCAGCAAATTTATAGACTGATGAGACTGAGGTCAGTGGTGGGGAAGCTATTAGAGAGCATTCTTTTGGTATAGGATTTACTTCCATTTAGAAGAGAACAGATTAATTAGGGAGAGTCAGCATGGCTTTATTCAGGGCAGATTGTATTTTACTAACTAAGTGGAAGAGGTTTTTTGAGGTTACGAAGGTGATCGATGAGGGTAGGGCAGTGGATGTTGGCTACATGGATTTTAGTAAGGCATTTGATAAAGTTCCCCATGTTAGGCTGATCCAGAAGATGAAGATGCACAGGATTAACAGTGACTTGGTCATGTGAATTCAGAACTATTGAGAGAAGACAGAGGGATGTGGTGGAAGAATAAGCTAGAGGCTGGAGGTCTGTGACCAGTGGCGTTCCATGGGAATGTGTGCTGGCATCCTTGCTGTTTGATATTTATGTAAATGTCTTGGATATAAATGTGGATGGGTTGCTTTATAAGTTTGCAGTTGACACCTAGATTGCTGGGGTCGCAGATTGTGAGTATACAGTGGATTATAGATAAGCTACTGAAATGGGCAGAGAAATGACAGATGGAGTTTAATCTGAACATGTATGAGGTGTTGTCAGTTCTAAGGGGAAAATATACAATTAATGGCATGGCCTTTAACAGCGTTGATATATAGAAGAATCTTATGGCCCGGCCATAACCCCTGAAAGTGGCAACACAACCAGATAGTGTGGTATGCTTGCTTTCATAGGTCAGGGCATTGATAATAAGAGCCATGATGCAGCTTTATTGGGGGGGGGGCCTGATAGAGTATATAAAATTATGATTTTATAGGCATAAATAAGGTAGACTGCCAGAACATTTTTCCCAGGGTGAAAAAAAAAAACTAGAGGACACAGCTTGAAGGTGAGGAGCTTAGAGGGGATGTGTGGGGGTAGCGAGTGGCACGAAACACGCTACCATTGGTGGTTGAAGCAGACACAATAGTGGAGTCTAAAGGACTTTGGACAGGCATATGGATATGCAGGGAAAGGAGGGATATGGATTATGTGCAAGAAGATAAGAGATGGTCTTGGCACCAGGCACAGGCACTGTGGGCCAAAGGGCCTGTTTCTGTGCTGTACTGTTTTATGTTCTATTATCCAATACACACTCCAGAGATGGTCATGAAGGCCAGTTTATTTTGATGACCACCTTCCAGTAATACCTCATGAGCAAAGGGCACCAGAGTAGTTAGTGCTGTGACATCAGAGCAACAGAGACCCATGTTCGACCCTGACCACAGGTGCCATCTGAGCACAAATTCTCCCCAAGCAAATTTGCAAATTGTCCCCAATTGGATTTTTCCCACTGTGTTCCAGCTTCTTATGCATCAAAGGCAGGCCCTGCACCACCCCCTCCTCTCTTTTCCAGCTTTCCCTCTCCTGAAGAGATGCCCGGACAAAATGTCATCTGCCCATTCCACAGTTGCCACCTGACCTGCTGAGTTACTCCAGCACTTTATCTTTTGCTCAAGTTTCTAGTATCTGATTCTAGTTTCCTGTGTCTCCATATCAAAGGTATGCTGTTAACTGGTTCAATGGAAATTGCCTGTTTATGGTGTTAAATGGAAATGAAAGGGAAATGGATGGACAAAGTTTCAGGGCTCCAGGGTAATAGGGACTGTTGGGATTGTTCTGCTGGCATGAACACTGTGGGCCAAATCCCGCACTGTAATTAGGAAATCAGCCAAAAGAGGTGAAGTCCTACTTGTTAGATCTCTGTCCTTGTTCAATACACCAAAACAGTGAACAGGCGAGGGCAATCTCATATAACGCAATAGTTTTAAGATTCCACCTAATTCTAGGATCATGTGGCTGCCACCTGGATACCAGCAATAGGCAGCACAGCAACTGCAGCCATTTCCATCTCATTTACTATCTGCAATAGGCTAATGGGAGAAATGTCACATTGAAACTGCTCACACAAGGCAATTTGTGCCTAGAGAGCCATGCACTGCTGGGACCCAATGAATCTGCTGCAATTGCCAAATTTCTCCACGAATTATCTTTCTTAAAGCTTTGCAGGAACTGGGAGACTAGTCAGGATCAAGCGAAAGATGAACAGAGCAAAGAAATCCTTGATGAAAATCTGCTCCAGAGCGTTCTGGACCTCAGACTGGGGCAGATAGCTGTGCATTGACGCTCCCCATCCAACCTGACAGAGCTTGAGAGGATCTGCAGAGAAGAATGGGAGAAATTACCCAAATACAGGTGTGCCAAGCTTGTAGCGTCATACACGAGAAGACTTGAGGCTGTAATCGCTGCCAAAGTACTGAGTAAAGGGTCTAAATACTTATGCAAATATGATATTGTGGCGGCACCCGGTGGTTGGGCCACTAGCTACACAAACCCTCAGCAGTCGACGGTGGGGTCATGTGACTGGGCAATGGCAGGGAGGAGTTGTCATGGGGTATAGGGGTGTGTCCTGGTATATATAACAAACCCCAGGACAACCCTCTCTCTCGCTCTCTCTGACTTCGAGCTGAACAGCTCTCTTCTCTCTTTGGGTGAGTGTCCTTCCACCTTAGCAGGGGCTCAGCTCGAGCCCACGAGGCAACGCAGCAGCATCAACAACTTTATGTTAGAGGACCAACGTGCATGTATAACAAACCTATTATGCCTGAATAAAGTCACCCGTTTATTCACAACGTTTGGTGCCTCTATAATATTTCAGTTATTCTTTTTTAATTACTTTGCAAAAATTTCTAAACACCTGTTCTCGCTTTTTTATTATGGGGTATTGCGTATAGATTGGTGGTAAAAAAAGAATTTAATCCATTTTAGAATAAGACTGTAATGTAACAAAATATGGAAAAAGTGAAGGGGTCTGACTACTTTCTGAATGCACTGTAGATAGTTCCCTGAAAGTGGTGCACAGGTCGATAAAGTGGTCAAGAGGCTTTCGGTACATTGTTCTTCATCAGTCAGGTCATTGTGTATAGAAGTTGGGATGTAATGTTACAGTTGTACAAGACATCGGTATATAAATATATAGAAAAACAAAATGAGCTATGAAACAAAGGCAAGACAGCTAGAAACCAAAGAAAATCTATAAAATGCATTGCAACAACTATTACAATCATAACATTTTACATGAAACATAGTTTTAGGTACTTCCAGAGAAATAGGATCTTCAATTATTAACTATAATGTGTGATCTCCACACTCCACGCATGATATACATTGCCAATTGCCACAATGAATTGCAATCTAACATGGGTTAGTATTAGCACTGATTTATTTCACTGTCGAGCTGCAAAATGTCCTCTCAGCAAATTACACTGACATGCTCTGTGATGTGGCCATCTTTCATCATGCCAGTGAGATCTTCATTTTAAATAGCTTCCTTTTTCCAATTGTGTTTCAATTTAACCTCCATACCAGTAAAGGAGTCTGGAAATGCCCCTGTCACGTGAAAAATGTGTCTCTGAAAGGGTTTTTTTTTTTAACTTGGATACCATATAGTCCCACGTCATTTTACAAATCCCAATCTTATGAAGTCTATAGCATTTATACAATCCTTAGTATAACTCAAACTCAGTAAACAGGAAAGCTTGTTTAACGTGACTGCCACAATGCCACATCTTGACCAAGCAATGGACGTGCGCTTGCAAAGAGATCAATGATCACGATGTGCATTTGCTCTTTGTACCCATTTAGCTTACTAAAATATGCTGAAATGCCTTAAAATTGTTGAAAGCACAGTGATATTTTTACTTCAAAGTATGAAGTGGCTCTTTTACATTTAGTCATCTTCCAATGTCGATTCATTAGGTTTATTCCAACCACAATCTATTAGGTGCAAATCCTCAAGCATACTTCAAGTGCTATGATTGCACTTGAATATATTCTTAGATATCATCAGACATTTTTAAAGGAGATGCTCTTAACAGGTTTAAGAGATGGATATGATATGGCAAACATCTTTACCAAACATCGGGTTCATATCTGAAGGATTACAGTTCCATCACATTTTAAAACATAAACATGCAGTTTTTGCCAGATATAATGAAAATAGATCAATAATTAATTAACCTAGTTCAAAAAAGCAAACTAACAGCCAGACGTCTGTACAGTTCTATTATAAATCTCTTCTTTTAGCTAACAGTGTCTCTTTGCCTCAGTGGAAATGCAATTTTGTAGTTAGCCAAGAACCTAAAACCGCAGCAAGACCTCATAATAAACAA
Source organism: Amblyraja radiata (assembly GCF_010909765.2). Taxonomy (NCBI): domain Eukaryota; kingdom Metazoa; phylum Chordata; class Chondrichthyes; order Rajiformes; family Rajidae; genus Amblyraja; species Amblyraja radiata. The sequence continues at coordinate 26,629,855 of NC_045987.1, forward strand.
AATAATTTTCAGTTTGCACAAGTCCATAATGTTTGACTGCAATGTTTTAGTCCTTACACAAGTACATTGATTATTTCTGTGCAGAACTCAAAAGAAGAAAGAATCTTGAGGTTTGAACTGAGAAAGCAAGGAAATGACAAGGCACTCCATCGTCAGAACCAACAACCTCTGGCCCCTTTGAGGTCAATTTTCAGACCGCAATTTTGTGGAGACATTGACTCTCCAGCAGCGACAATGGAACATTCAAGAGGGTGCCATGCATAGAAACATAGAAATTAGGTGCAGGAGTAGGCCATTCGGCCCTTCGAGCCTGCACCGCAATTTAATATGATCATGGCTGATCATCCAACTCAGTATCCCGTACCTGCCTTCTCTCCATACCCTCTGATCCCCTTAGCCACAAGGGCCAAATCTAACTCCCTCTTAAATATAGCCAATGAACTGGCCTCAACTACCCTCTGTGGCAGAGAGTTCCAGAGATTCACCACTCTCTGTGTGAAAAAAGTTTTTCTCATCTCGGTTTTAAAGGATTTCCCCCTTATCCTTAAGCTGTGACCCCTTGTCCTGGACTTCCCCAACATCGGGAACAATCTTCCTGCATCTAGCCTGTCCAACCCCTTAAGAATTTTGTAAGTTTCTATAAGATCCCCTCTCAATCTCCTAAATTCTAGAGAGTATAAACCAAGTCTATCCAGTCTTTCTTCATAAGACAGTCCTGACATCCCAGGAATCAGTCTGGTGAACCTTCTCTGCACTCCCTCTGTGGCAATAATGTCCTTCCTCAGATTTGGAGACCAAGACTTGTGATCATTAAATGTAACAGAGGATCACGGACATTTCACAAGTATAACAAGTGATAATGGGGTGGTTTTACCTTGAATGTTGTGGAAAAGTAGCTGATTCCAGTGAAATTTGTATTTTATGATGCATTCCATTCTTCTTGAATAATGCCCGTTAATTTTCCCGCATGATACATATTGTAAGAAAGGAACTGTCACAAATTAACAAGTGTACGTTGAAAAATAGACCTTTACAGAGATGTAAGGCAATGAACAGCTACGACTGCTCCAGTAAGTTACTTCAAATATAAATGCACTTGAGACTATAAAAGTATACGATTACTGCCTTCTCTGATCAGTCACTCGAAATGCATCTCAGAATTTCAGGAACATGATTCAAAAGCAATATCAAATTTATTGATTGTGCTACTTCATTGCCGAGTCACCTTCACCACTGCTTACATTAATCAGTTCAGTAATGCACAATTGAAAATATAGTTATTTATCATGGATCATAATTCACTTAAAATTAAAAACCCATAGCCTTAAGCTAGATTGCCAAAACCCCTGTTGAAAAACACTAATTAAGCAGATGTAATGAAAATAAAAATACTTTATACAATTTTATTATTATCTTTGCTCGTATACAATGAAGTCTCAGATCGTTTCAATTATCTGGCTGCCATCAATTGTACCAAAGGGCGGAGAAAAGAGCTTCATTTCTGCTTTCCCATTTTCAAATTTGTAATAAGCATTAAGGATGTAGAGTTTGTGACAGCAACTCTTCAGCATAGCTCATTCCTTCTGACACAGTTATCGTTTTTGGGTCTCTGTAGCTTGATTAATACATACTGATCATCGCTGCATCATTAACTTCCACCAATTTAAGAGGTCCACTGATCTGTTGGAAACTCTTATATACAAAATTAATTGGAACGTCAGATTTCTGACTGTTAATAACAAGATCCCCTTCATTTCATCCAGATGTTCTGTCAACATTTAGGGCAAACGATGCAGTAATTGGTCTTTTCCATATTTCTATGTATGTTGGTGTTAAACATCTGTCAAAGAACGGAAAATGACTGACAGTTCACAAGTCTTAGAGTCATCGAGTGATTCGGCCCAACTTGCCCACATTGGCCAACAATGTCCCACTAGCTACACTAGTCCCACTAGCTACACTAGTCCCACTTTCGCTCCAAACCTGTCTTGGAGTCATAGACCACAAAGACAGGCCTTACTTATGAATGCCGACCAACTTGACCCATCTAAAACCATCATGTGCCCATGCCTGGCCCTTGTCCCTATGAACCTTTCCTATCCATGTATCTGCCCAAATGACTTTTAAATGCTGATTTTTTTTTTAGTTTAGTTCAGAGATATAGCGTGGAAACGATCCCAGCACATTGACACCATCCTACACCCACTAGGGACAATTTTTACATTTACCACAAGCCAATTAACCCACAAACCTGTACGTCTTTGGAGTGTAGGAGGAAACCGAAGTTCCCAGAGAAAACCCACGCAGATCACTGGGAGAGCGTACAAACTTCGTACAGACAGAACCCGTAGTCGGGATCCAACCCGGGTCTCCGGCGCTGCATTCGCTGTAAGGCAGCAACTCAACCTCTGCGTCACCGTGCCTCAACTACCTCCTCTGGCATCTCGTTCCATATATCCATCACATTCTGTGTGGAAAAAGTTGTCCCTCAGGTTCATATTATATCTTTCCCCTCCCCTTAAACCTATGCGCTCTAGTTCTTGATTTTCATTGTCCTATCAGGGATTTTCATTGTCCTATCAGGGACAAAGAATTTCATTGTCCTATCAGGGACACATGACAATAAACTCTCTTAAATCTTGAATCTTGATTCTCCTACCCCAAGACAGTGTGTTCACCTTATCTATTCCCATCATGATTTTATGTTCCTCAATAAGAACACTCCTCAGCCTCCTGCATTTCAAGGAATAAACTCCTAGCCTGCCCAACTGTTGCCAATAGCTCAGGCCCTCGAATCCTAGCAACATCCTCGGAAATCTTATCCGCACCCTGTAGTGGCAGATTATTATATCGTTCAAGAGATTGCTCCCTCTAGCCACTTAGGAGACAACATGGGGTTAGGAGCATGTCGTATTACGCATGTGAGCTCTCCATGAGACTTTTAGAGTTTCTCGAAAGATAAATCTTCATAACACAGTCTTTTGATTAATGGTTTCTTTAGTGTTGAAGAAAAACAGTAAGATATTCATCCAACCTTCTTCTGACTTTAATCTTCATCAAACTCCAGCATATCGCTTTTAAACGTTGAAAACACCTCATGTCTCGGCAAAACTCCACATGGTCGATGGGTTTTTGCCATGTTGACCTCTAAAATTAAACTAACAAACTAAGCTTCTGCACAAGAGAACCCAGCAGCAAACACGCCCCTGACTACGTTCCCAGATCCTACCCACATAATTACGGGCAGACTAAAATTTAAAGGCAAATGCCATAATTTATGCCACACAAAATTAAGCCAAATGGACATTGACGCGGAGACAACAACCTGGCTCTACACCCGGCTTGAGATCTAATAGCCCTGTCCCACGGTACGAGTTCATTCCAAGAGCTCTCAAAAAATCAAACTCGTGGTAAGCACGGAGAATAATAATAATAATTTTATTTATAGAGCACTTTAAAATCAATCATAGTTGCAACAAAGTGCTGTACATCACTAATCATTGACAAAAAAGTTAATACACACCAATAATAACAATTAAAAGATGGAGTAAGTAAAGATATTCAAAATAAAGAAATATTAAAAACGTAGAACGTAACAACAGAATGAACGTAGCGGGTACGTCGGAGCTCGGGGACGTCTCTTAGCGCTAACGGCAGGTACTCAGGAAGACTCGATAACGGCAGGTAAGCACGGGAAGACTCGTGAAGATTTTTCAACATGAAGAAAAATGTCCACGAGAGCCCCGAGTACCGATGAGTGGCCATTACTGTAAATCTCCGAATTCGAACCAGGGCAAACTCGGGAGAACTCTTGGAATGAACTCGTACCATGGGACAGGGGTTTAACTATTCCTTTGGTTTATGTTTCATTCGCAAGAAGAAGATAACATGCCAACATCTGTACACAATTCCCTGACCGATAAAGCTTTGCTCCAAATCTGGACTTTGTGCATGCTGTTTTCATTGGTTCAGTTGGATGGGAAATTTATTTCCTCAGAGTATAGAGATTTATTTAAAAGATAAAATTCATTAGTCAGTACAAAACCCTATAGAGATTTGACAGGTGAAAGTATGAGGTTTATTTCCAACCATTCATCATCTTTTCATTATATTTTAAAGAACAAACCTAACAGTTTAAAAAAAACAAAGTTAATGCTCATCAAATCTCACCACTGAAGTTGCAACACACGGGCAATATGAAGGCCTCATCTAATGAATCACAACCATGAGTTCAAACTGTAGGACTCCTTAGGGTCAATGAAAAACTCAAAAATACAAAGATGGTATCAATAATGGTGACCAGAACTAATGCAACAGTACAAAAAGCCTTTACATTCCCTGGCATCTAGCGATGATATCTGCAGTAATGGAAATGGGGGGGTACGCAGGGGGACGGCGTTCCCCTACTTTTCAGTTACCAGTTTATGTCCAATTTCTGTACTAGAAGGGAGTCAGAGACGTTTGTTAGCTATCCTCATATCTGCCAAGTAGTACGGATTTTCCGTATTTCGTACGGAAATGCAATACGAATACGGAAATACGAATTTGCGTTGTTAAATAGGGATTTAAAAAACATCCGTGTTGTTAAATACAGATTTTTTTTTTAAACGACCATGGATAATCGTTACAATGAGTCACCGCTGCACCGGCCACGAGACGAAAGCAAATTCTTAACTACCACTGTTAACACTTGTTAACAGCCAGTAGTTAACACGTAGTTATACAAAGTATCATTAATACATCGATCTACATTCCTCAGTAAATGTAATTGTGTTTTGACCAAGTATTAATGACACCGCGTCACGGAAGAATTTCTTAAAACTCACTGTCATTGAGGGCTCCGGACCGCGAGCACGGGCTTCTTCTGGTGTGCAGGTAAAGTCATTCACCCACGTTATTTCATTATTTTCTCACCCTCTCTCTCTCTCCCTCTCCCTCCATCCCTCGTTCTCTCTCCTTCTCTCGCTGTCTCTGTTTTTTGCTCTCTCCCTCCCTCCCTCGCGCGCTCTCTCTCTCTCTCTCTCTCTCTCTCCCGCTCCCCATCTCGTCTCTCTCTCGCTCTCTCACTCCCTCTCTCACCTCGGAATTCCCGGAATCATTTGGCGTGTTGCGGGGACGGCTGCATCTGCGGTTCCTTCCTGTTGGTGGGGTGGGGTGGGGGGGGGGGGGGGGGAAAGCCCTGGCCCATGGCGGTTCCTGGTCCATTCCCTCCGCGGGTGCCACCTGGCCCACTGAGTTCCTCCAGCACTCTGTGTTTTTTGTTTGGCTCTGGAGTTGAAGGTGGACACGGGGGGCTGGGGTGGCTCAGCGGGACAGGCGGCGGCTATGGGGAGTGGGTGGTGTTTCGGATCAAGACCCTTCTTCAGACAATCACAAGCACTCTCACCGTCGAGAGTTCAGTTCAGTCTGAAGAAGGGTCTTCTCTCCAGAGACGCTGCCTGTCCTGCTGAGTTACTCCAGCTTTATGTCTATCTTCAATTTCAGAGTTAAATAAAAAACACAGTGCTGGAGGAACTCAGCGGGCTAGGCGGCATCTGTGGAGGGAATTTAACAGGAATTCAATATTCTTCTTCAATAGGAAGGAACTGCAGATCAAAGATACTGGAGCGGATACTAGTATATTTGCTGCAGATCAGACATGACATTCTTCCGATTTAAATGTCACAACAAAGTGCAAGGACAGAAATTTCTTTAGCGTTATTTTTGTATGCAATATAAACAAATATAACTCACAATCCGATTGTTTAAATCCAACAGGATTTTCTTGTGTAGGTTATACAATTTCAAGACTGATTCCAGCTCTTCACTGCACGTGACAATACAGAGGTCACAGTGTATGCGCAATGACATCAAATTGTATGCAATGTGTATTTTGATGCCACTTATGCAAAATATGCTTGCACATTTAAAAGTCGATGACACACAAACATGAGCTAGATTTACCTGGGAGGAGGTGAGGTTTGTTTGGGGCGTTGAGATGACAGCACTCTAATATCGCTTGCAGCCTGCTCTGGACAATCCTTGCTTCACAATTCTTGCTGCCAAGGACTGCACACATGCTCAAACTCATGATGCTCAAACATGGCCCAAACGTATCTCCAAGCACTCCCACACCACCTGACTATATTGCGCCCGCGGCCGGAGGATCGGCCGCGGGCCCGGTGGACTCGGCCGCGGGCCCAGTGGACAACATCATCGGGAGCTCGCAGGTCACAGGTTGGCGACCTGTTCTCCAGAGCTCCCGCAACAGCTGCGTCCGCTGGATTGGAAGGCTGCAGCTTCGGCAGCTTCGACCACCCCGGGCCGCGGAGTTTGAACCGGCCCGTTCGCGGAGCTTGGATTCAGCTGCAGGACTGACATTACTTACCATCACCCGGCGAGGTCACAACATCCGAAGCCTGGATCGCCTCGGCGCAGAGGGAGAATAAGAAGGGAAGAGACAAAGACTTAAGACTTTTGCCTTCCATCACAGTGAGGAGGTGCCTGGTGAACTCACTGCGGTGGATGTTAATTTGTGTTTATTGTGTGTTTTTGTCATTTTTTACTATATGTAGGACTGCAAGGCAACGAAGTTTCGTTCAGACCGCAAGTTCTGAATGACAATAAAGGCTACTTTACTTTACTTTACATCTAGCTGCTAATGTCCTGCAAATTAGTATCCTTCCCTTTTTCTCCATGAACTGCCCTGATTCCAGCCTCATTCTCCCAATTACTGTCAAAAAACTCTCCAGACCCAGTAATTTGTATCCTACTTAGTTATTTTTTCTGCTAATGTACATCTGGGTAGCAATAGATCACCATTGTGAACCCACCTCACATTCTAAACCATTACAGGTTTTTCATACAACATAGTCTATTGTTCCTTAGGTGCTTAAGAATCTCTAGGCCAGGAGGATAAAAATATTAAAGCCCATTTCGCATGAATATACAAACTGAATCAGATATCGAAGGCACCTTGAGCGCAGCCAAGTATTTTCCACAAGTACTTGGCACTGGTGTGTAAATAGTGAGAGCTTTCTGACACAATTGTTGAGCAATGGCCTTGACCTAATTAATTTAAACTGGGCTCTTACTGCCCAGTTCCAGGACAAGCTTCCAGTGATGTCAGCAGTGTAACCAGTTGGGATGACATGGTGATGTGGTTTTAACCACAGCATGGGGCTACCTTCACAAGCACTTCACCAGTTTTAAGGAACTAATGCCCAGAACCAGTTCAGGAACATTCAGGAATTGGAAATGAACACTGCCCTGTCAGCATTCACAGCTAGGTTTGGGAACAGCTCCATTCAAGATGGCAGGAAATGGCAGAGAATTGTGGATGCAGCCCAGACCATCACACAAACCAACCTCCCTTCCACTGATGGACACAAAAAGCTGGAGTAACTTGGCACGTCAGACAACAGCTTTGACAAAAATAAATAGGTGACGTTTTGACTGAGTCTCGACCCAAAATGTCACCCTTTCCTTTTCTCCAGAGCTGCTGCCTGACCCGCTGAGTTGTTCCAACTTATTATGCCTATCTTTGGTTTAAACCAGCATCTGATGTTCCTTCCTACACACTCCCTTCCATTGACTCCATCTACACCTCACGCTGCCTCAGCAAGGCCAGCAGCATAATCAAGGATGAGTTACACCCTGGCCACTCCCTCCTCTCCCCTCTTACATCAGGCAAAATCTATATATGTGTGAAAACACACACCTCCAGATTCAGGAACAGTTTCTTCCCAGCTGTTATTAAGCAACTGAACTATCCTACCACAACTAGAAATCAGTCCTGAGCTACTATGTACCTCATTGGTGACCCTTGAACTATCTTTGATTGGACTTTTTTGGCTTTATTTTTCACTAAACATTATTCCCTTATCATGTGTTTAAGAAGGAACTGCAGATGCTGGAAAATCGAAGGTACACAAAAATGCTGGAGAAACTCAGCAGGTGCAGCAGCATCTATGGAGCGAAGGAAATAGGCAACGTTTCGGGCCGAAACCCTTCTTCAGACTGATGGAAGGTGGGGGAGGGGGCGGGGAGAAGAAAGGAAAAAGGAGGAGGAGGAGCCCGAATGCTGAGGGAGAGATAGGAAGGGGAGGAGACAGCAAGGGCTAACAAAATTGGGAGAATTCAATGTTCATGCCCCCAGAATGCAGACTCCCCAAGCGGAATATGAGGTGCTGTTCCTCCAATTTCCGGTGTTGCTCACTCTGACCGTGGAGGAGACCCAGGACAGAGAGGTCGGATACGGAATGGGAGGGGGAGTTGAAGTAAAGCACACTGTGAATGGCTCGATTGTAATCATGTATTGTCTTTCTGCTGACTGGTTAGCATGCAACAAAAGCTTTTCACTATACATCAGTACACGTGACAATAAACTAAACTGAATCCCAAAACTCATTTATGATTTTAAATGCAATATTAAACCAACAAGATTAAGAATTACAGCTGTATACTTTCAAAGTATTCTGAACTAATTAGATTGGAAGAGTAAACACAGGAACTGCAGATGCTGGAGTATTGAGCAAAAGCACAAAGTGCTGGAGTAACTTTGTGGATCAGGCAGCACCTGTGTACAGCCTGTCCATTCCCTCCACAGATGCTGCCTGACCCAGTGACTTACTCCAGCACTTTGTGTGTTTAGCTTAATTAAATTAGAAAATGTGACTACATCTGCTGCAAGTTAATTAAAATGAAAGTTTCAAATCAATGAATGAGATACCTGGTATGATAATTTTCATGTGTGCTCAGGACTGATATTAAGCAATCCATAATCATTACTGTGAAATTCAAGATTACTGGCTTGAATCTTGGGTGAAGAATAGCATTGTCAATGGCCTACCTGTATAGTAAACACATTTCCACTCCATAGTTCTTGCTCCCAAACCTACTAATAAGTAACAGAGGAAATCATCGTTCGAAAGTTACCTTCACCATTTTATTAGCATAATCGACAAATGACCACAGAAAATAAAGCGTCTTATCATGACTCACTTCATATCTCAGACAGGCATTACTCTGAAATAACATTTCTAAGAAAGTAGATTCATTAAATATTTTTAAAAAAACATGGTTAAGCACACAGAAAATAATGATAAATAACAATAAAAATTTGTTGAGGTATGCTTTTTTCCTTGGTAGTTAATTTCAGCAAGTATAAAATCTTACCCTGAATATATTGATAATATAAGTGGCATCACAATTGAACTTCGTCTTTAATAATGATCGTGACTCCAATTGCAAACAATTTCTATTTTTTGGTTCTTGCCACACTTTGGAAGGCAAAGACTGTGTTGTGTTGTACATATGCCAGTCGCCCTGCAGTACATCATTTAAGAAGCTATTAACACATCTTGATGATAAATGTCAGCGGATGATTTGACTACAACAGGGACCATTGCCAAGATTGACCCTATCCTTGCCTAATGTCTACAAGTGCATGAACCCACTGGGAATCACTGCATGGTGATCACAAGCACTATTCTTCCACCCCTAATAAAAAGAGACGATGATGCTAGTTAACATTGGGGGGAGACTGGGAACTCAACCTGAAAAATGTGTTATTTGCACGGTTCAGCTGTTCGTTTGACAATCCTGCTGAGCCATTGGTCAGCGATAAGAAACTCAGTGCCGAAATTTAAATATCTGCATTAATATTACAAATCTAGTTTAACAGACAATTAAAGATATTTTAAAAACTAAAAAAAATCCTCCAAACATTATTTTTAAAAGATAGATTCAGAATGCTGAATAGGTAAAGCTAGGAAGATTTAAATGTTTCTGGTTTAACACTGTCATCCAGTTTGATGACGTTATTAATTCCATTAAATCTCAAACAATTGTTGACATCAATTTCAGGTGTTTTAAGAACATGTCTTCCTTCAAAATGATTATTAAGAGAAAAGGTCAGTTTGTTACCAATGATTAATTTATTAACCAGAGACTGGTATTTGTTTTAATTGATAAGTCAAAGGAGAAATTTCTGACATACCACTTTTTATAGTCATTGTTATACAGCACGGAAACACAACCTTCAGCCCAACTTGCCTATGGTGACCAAAATGCCCCATCTACAGTAGCTGTACCTGTCCACATTTGCCCATATCCCGCAAAATCTTTCCTATCCATGTTCCTGTCCAAATATCTTTTAAATATTATTATAGTGCCTGCGTCAATCACCTCCCTTGGCAGCTCTTACCGTATACCCACCAACCTCTGTGTGAAAAAGTTGGTCCTTGGGTTCCTATTAAATCTCTCACTAAAAGACTGTGCATTCACCCCATCAATTCTCCTCATGACCTCTAAGATCACCACTCGTCCTCCTGCACTCTAAGAAATAAAGTACTAGCCTGTACAACCTCACCTAATGGCTCAGGCCTTCAAGTCCTGTCTACATCCTCGTAAATCTTCTCTGCACTCTTCCCAGCTTAACAACATCCTTCCAATAGCCGAGTGACCAAAACTGAACACAATACTCCAAATCACCAACATCTTGTACAACTGTAACATAACCTCCCAACTTCCATGCTCAATACCCTGACTAATAGGTACGGAGAGGGTCGACGTGTTAAAATGCTCAACTGGGGTAAGGCCAACTTTGAGGGTATGAGCAAAGGTCTCGCTCAAGTTGACTGGAGCAGGTTATTAGAGGAGGAAGGAACATCGGCCAAGTGGGATGTTTTTAAAAGTGTACTGACGAAAGCTCAGGATATGTATGTCCCCGTTAGAGTGAAGGGCAAAGCAGGCAAACGTATGGAAGCTTGGCTGACGAGGGATATTGAGGCGTTGGTCAAAAACAAGAAGGATGCATGAGACAGGTATAGGCAGCTGGGATCAAGTGCATCCCTAGGAGTTTCAGGAATTAAGGAATAAATTGAAAAAGGAGAACAGAAGGGCAATAAGCTCTGGAGGGTAGCATTAAGGGCAATCCCAAAAGTTTCTATAAATACATAAGGGGGAAAAAGGGTAACTAGAGAGAGAGTGGGACCTCTCAGGAATCAAAGCGGTCACCTTTGTGTGGAGTCACAGGAGTTGGGCAAGGTCCTCAATGAGTATTTCTCTTCTGTATTTACCGAGGAGAAAGACAGTAGGATGGAGAACTTGGGGCAGTTAATGGAAGTGGCTTGAGAGCAGTCAATGTTACCGTCGAAGAAGTACTGAAGGTATTGTGGTGTATGAAGGTGGACAAATCTCCAGGGCCTGATCAGATATATCCGAGGACATTGCGGGAAACTAGAGAGCTATATTGTGGGAGCCCTGGTTGAAATTTACGAGTCGTCCTTAAATACAGGAGAGGTGCCGGAAGACTGGAGGGTGGAAAATGTGGTGCCTCTTTTCAAGAAGGGCTGCAGGGAAAATGCTGGGACCTATAGGCTGGTGAGCTTAATATCTGTAGTTGGAAAGTTACTAGAGAGTATTCTGAGGGATAGGTTATACAGACATTTGGATGGGCAAGGGTTGATTAGGGACAGTCAGCATGGTTTTGTACGTGGGAGGTCGTGTCTCATAAATCTGATTGATTTTTTTGAAGACGTGACCAAAAAGGTCAATGAGGGCAGAGCTGTAGATGTTGTGTACATGGATTTCAGGAAGGCATTCGACAAGGTTCCGCATAGTAGGCTGCTCTGGAAGGTTAGATCACATGGGATCCAAGGAGAGATAACTGAATGGATAGCAAATTGGCTCCATGGAAGGAAGAAGAGGGTGATGGTGGAAGGTTGCTTCTCGGACTGGAGGCCTGTGACTAGTGGTGTGCCTGAGGGTTCGGTACTGGGCCCGTTAGTGTTTGTCATCTACCTCAATGACTTGGATGAGAACATACAGGGCAAGATTAGCAAGTTTGCTGATGATACAAAAGTTAGTGGTTTTGCAGATAGTGAAGATGGTTGTGAAAAATTGCTGCAGGATCTGGATCAATTGGCCAGGTGGGCGGAAGAATGGTTGATAAAATTTAATACAGAGAAGTGTGAAGTGTTCATTTTGGGACATCGAATAAGGGCAGGAACTAGTAAATGGTAGGCCTCTGGGTAGTGTTGTAGAGCAGAGGGATCTAGGAGTGCACATGCATGGTTACTTGAAGGACTCGTCGCAGGTAGATAAATTGGTCAAAAAGGCTTTTGGCACTTTAGCCTTTATTAAAATCTGATAACGTGCACTTTAACCATATGTGATTTTTTTATATTACAAATCTCAAATTGTGGAGTACAGAGGCAAATAAATAAATGATGGGTCTTTGTCCCAAACATTATGGAGGGCACTGTAGGCTCAAGGTGAAGGGGAAAGATTGAATAGGAATCTGAGGGGTAACTTTTTCACCAGGGTGGTAGGTGTATGGTACAAGCTGCCAGAGGAGGTAGTTGAGGCTGGGATTATCCCATCGTTTAAAAAACAGTTAGACAGGTTCATGGATAGGACAGGTTTGGAGGGATATGGACCAAGTGCAGGCAAGTGGGACTAGTGTAGCTGCGACATTGTTGGCAAGTTGGGACTCTGTGACTCTTTGAAGAACAATGTACCAAAAGCCTTCTTGACCAATTTACATGTGATGCCACTTGTACCTGCACTTTTAGATCCCTCTGCCTTATGACACGCCCAGAGCCCTGCCGTTCACTGTTAACGTTCTGTCCTGGTTTAACTTCCCAAAGTGTAACACCGCACGCATATCTATATTAAACTCCATGAACCATTCTTCAGCCCACTTGCCCAACTGATCAAAATCCTGCTGTAATTTTTGATAACCATCTTCACTGTCTAGGATACCATCTACAATGTGATCTACACAATTACTAATCATGCCTTCTACATTCTCATCCAAATCCTTAATATAAATTGCAAACAGCAATGGGCTAGCTCCAATTCCTGAGGCACACCACTGGTCACATGCCTGAAAAACAACCTTCCACCATCGCTCCCTGCTTCCTATCCTCTATCCAGTCGATGAACTCTCCCTGGATCCCATGTGATCTAACCTTCCAGAGCCACCAACTATGCAGAATCTTATCAAATGCTTTGCTGACATGCTTTGCCCTCATCACCCTTTTTGGTTACCTCTTCAAAATACTCTTATTCATAATAAATTGCAATCTCTCACATAAAGAAAATGCTGACTATCCCTAATCAGCCCTATCTATCCAAATGCAAAGATATCTAATCCCTCAGAATCCTTTCAGTAACTTGCCTACCATAAATATAAGGCTCACTGGTCAAACGTACCCAGGCTTTTTTCAGAAGCAAATTAAAATTTTAACAGTGATTTATATTTCTGTCACAACATAGAGATTATTTAAATCTGAGCATGTAAATTATCTACCTAATATCATACAGTTAATAATCATTAAGGTGCATTTAAATAAAATTAGTCTCACGGGTTCAGAAAATGAACATTTGATTAACAAATTTGATACAATTCAGTCCTCAAGAAGTAATCTAATATTGAAAGGCAGTCAATATTTAAAAAATTCAAAATATGCTTAAAATTTGCTTTTAAGATTTAGAATCTGCGCAATAATATTTTTCACTGCAAATGTTCTAGTAATCAATTAATTTGAATTTAAATACCTAGTCATTGCACGAGCTGCAATGTTTATTTTTCAGCTAAACAGACACTGCACTATTTAGCCCAACACTTTATGTAACATATGGAAGAAAGCTTGTAATTCAGTTACATACTGGAAACTACAATCAAGTTATTTTGTGGTTCACAGAGCCAGTGTCACAGTGATCATTAGCCCATGAATAATGGAACAATGGGCCTAATCATAAATCAGACAGTTCAAATGAAAACACCATGCCCCATCCACAATTCTGCTTTTGGCACAACCCCTGATATTATAAGACCACTTTAACAAACAAGCAAGCACAAATTGATTCCAGAGGGTCTATCTATGAGAAAAAACTTTAATAGACCAGGTTAACCTCCAACTCTGTGAATCTTATCATGTGTTACATGCAATGTAAAGTGTATTTGCAGGGTTTTTCATCATAGTGAGAAGATTGTTGGTAAGAGGCAACCACAATCACAGTATGAATGGAATGGAATTGTTGCAAGATAGAAAGAATGTGATAGAATTATTCCCTTTAGCAATAGTGGAAATGGTGGTGGTGAAAAGGTAATAAGATTTTATTCATGATTGATCGCATTGCATACACTGGAGCTGCTTTCTTTGTTTTGAATGGCTCTAGTTTTTCCATTAAGAGAATGGATCGGCTGGGCTGATATTTGGTGGAATTTAGAATGAAGAGAGGGGATCTTATAGAAACATATAACGTTCTTATGGATTGGACAGGCTAGATGCACGGAAAATGTTCCCAATGTTGGGGGAGTCCAGAACTAGGGGTCACAGTTTAAGCATAAGGGGTAGGCTATTTAGGACTGCGAGGATTAAAAACGTTTTCACCCAGAGAGTTGTGAATCTGTAGAATTCTCTGCCACAGAAGGCAGTGGAGGCCAATTCACTGGATGATTTCAAGAGAGAGTTAGATATAGCTCTTAGGGCTAGTGGAATTAAGGGATATGGGGAGAAAGCAGGAACGAGGTACTGATTTTGGATGATCAGCCATGATCATATTGAATGGCAGTGCTGGCTCGAATGGCCGACTCTTGTACCTATTTTCTAAGTTTCTATGTTTCTTTAATTCTTCCCAGATTACTGAAACTAGTGGGCTGAAGCTTGCTGGCAAATGTTGCCAGTTCCAGAGCAAGTTGTCAGCATTTACTTGTGTCAGTGCAAGCGAGTTTGGGACTTGCCAAATTTGCTGACAGATTCTTAGCAGCATGGCTACATATAGGAAATCCAGTAATGCAGCGTAGATCTGCTGAGGAATCGGCTTGCTGATTCTGCACCAGGTTGGGGCTAACGCGAGCGTCCTTTCAATTCAATGGAGATTTTACCATTTACTTTAAAAAAGCTGCAGGAATTTGCTTATTTCATGATAAAATATATTTAATTATTTTATTTTAACTAATATAATACTTGATATACTCAGAAGCATTCTGAAAGGCAGACAAGTTCCAGCATGTATACATAGTGTTAATGGCATCCATGGACTCGATCGTGACCAGGATGGACTCGGCTAACAAGATTAGTTTGAATTCTCACAGAGCGCAGAGCAATGGAAAATCCAATCATTGATTGAGTGAAGGTTTCACTCAGCAAAATGCAGCCTTGGTTCTTGAGTGGAACTTCACAGAACTAAAGCAACATGGTGCATCTTAATTACATACAGTTCTGTTATACAATAGTTGCATTCCTTAGAAACCCCATGCTATATGAAATCATGGTATAAAGTTTGTTAATGGGAGAAAGGGAGTTAGGGGCTACAGGGTTTCAGAATCGCAGTAACAGTTATTTTACTGCAAGATTTAAAAAAATAAAGATTATTTTAATAACTTGTATAATTTTGTTACTGCTAGCTAAATATATAAAAGGTTGTATGTTACATTAGTTAACAGAGTACCATTGAACAAGTGACTACAGAAGTGATTGCTTTCAATGGCGACCCATGGTTAAAGTAGCAGCTGTGTTTTTAAGAGACAATGATCAACATGGAAACAGTTTTCCTCTCATACATTGTTTAAATCCAAGACAACTTTTTTTCCTCATTGTCAATTTCTAAAGTATCGTTTAAAGTGATTCTTCAGTTCCTGATGAAAATTATGATATAACGATTTTGTTCCGTTTAATACAAATAAAGTTCCCCAATTCATCACTTGTGTTACATCCAATTTTCTTTATGGAAACACACGTAATGGCAGAACAAACTGTGGTATACAATTGTAGAATCCAACAATAATTTACAAATAATTAATGTGTCAGATAAATGTCAGAATTATAAAGCTGCAGCAAGAATTGTATTGTTCTGGTTCCTATATAGTTCACATAACAAACACTCTCCCTTGCCTTGCGTGACATGAATATCCTTCAATTTACATTATTCACTTATCTTTCCCATTGAATTTAATTCACTGTTTATCTTGACCATTCCATAGTCCCATCAGGGACAACATCCTCATCACTCTCCAAATGACGAAGCTGCTCCTGAAAATTTTCTTGTTACTGAATTTACTAGTGACCACCTAACATCTAACCAGGGTATCTAGGGTAGATGTCAGAACCTTTTTTCCCCAGGGTGGAAATGTCCAACATTAGAGAGAGCATAGCTATAAGGTGAGAGGGGGAAAGTTTAATGGAGCCGTGCAAGGCAAGTTTTTTTTTTTGTTTTTTTTACAGAGTGGTGGGAGCCTGGAACACATTGCCAGTGGTGGTGATGGAGGCAAATACAATAGTGGCACTTCAGAGGCTTTTAAATAGGCATGTGAAATTTCAGGGAATAGAGGGGTATGGATCATATACAGTCAGATCACATCAGTTCAGTTAGGCATCATGTTCAGCACTAACATTGTGGACTGAAGGGCTCATTCCTGTGCTGGACTTTTCTATGGTCTCTTTCCTGTATTATAACAAACACACATTCTCAGATATACTCCATTGGCTTCAAGATGTTTTTACAAGTCATCAGCCATGATTGCATGGCAGGGTAGACTTGATGGGCCAAATGGCCTAATTCTGCTCCTGTACTGTATTTCTGTATTTCTGCTTTATTGAGCTGTTTAAAGAGCATTGTCAGGCCACTTCTCATACAGCAAAGGGCCCTGTTCTGTTGTCTTTTCTCATAGATGCAGCCATTAAGTTTGGTATTATTTGGTATTATTCTTAGAAATGTTTTATGTATATTTGTTAATATTTCCATATTTTCTTGGAAGGAGGAACAGGAATGTACATTGTACTTGGTGGGTGGTCCACCCAAATTCTGTACAAATTTAGCTCAACCTCTGCTTTTTTACATCCATTTCAGTAACCCGACCCGACCCGACCCGACTCGCAGTGTAATCAACGTTGTGGGGGAACAGTTTGTGTTAATAAATTATAATTCTGAAAATGAGAAGATTTTTACCAAATAACTTTTATTTTTACGAGGATGTTTCGTAACCGGCTTCTGCCCGCGCACTAGTATCTTTGCTCCGCTATGGGATCTTTGGTGCGGAGACGGAAGCCGGTTACGGAAATGGGGCCGAAAATTACCCATGAATCTGCCCATGATCGTACTATGTCTTTTTCGTCGAGTGATCTATCTTGCTTGCTATAGGATCTTTGTTCCATCTGACACAATCACCAATTTGTATAACAGTAACAGTCCACTTCCTGCCTTGTATTAAGTTCGATACCCATTGTATTTGATTTAATTTATTCAATTGTCCCTCTCACTCCCAGACACAAATTTATTTACAGAAAAGCAGCTCTGTAGCATCATAAACCCATTTTTGTTGCTTGCTCTTTCTGCATGTGCAGTTTCAGAACTTTACACTGGATTATTTGCTGATGGAGTCAGGTGTTTCTTCACTTCATTACTAGGGATATGTTGATGCTTTCAGCAACTTTCTCCATCAATGATTCAGTACTTTACAGTTGGCTTTTGCTCCATAACTTGTCATTGATGGAAAGCACAAACGGTCAGACAATCTCTACTGCAGATCTAGATCTTAAATAAAAGGGTCAAGAAACTCTATCAGACGGACATTCACAGAGACAAGACTAAACATGTGCTGCAGCCACTTTTGCTGAACAGGCAAGATATAGTATTGACTATATCCTCATAAATGTTCTCTGCACACTTTCCAGCTTAACAACATTCTTCATACAGCAGGGTGACCAAAACTGAACACAATACTCCAAATGCAGCCTCACTAATACCTCGTACAACTGTGGCATAACATCCCAACTTCTATATTCAACACCCTGACTGATGAAAGAAGGCCAATGTATCAAAAGTCTTCTGAACCACCCTGTACCTGTGACACCACTTTGAGGGAACTATGTACCTCCAATCCTAGATCCCTCTGCTCTACTACATTCCCCAGTGCCCTTCCATTCACTGCCCTGGTTTGACTTCCCTTTATGCAACATCTTGTACTTCTCAATCCCATTCCTCAGCTCTCCTGCACAACTGATCAAGAATCCTGGAATACTTTAAATTATTTTGGTATTATTTTTTTATTGTTCCATTTCTATTTTGGTATTTTCACGTACTACTTCAAAAGACTATTATTCTTACAAAATTCTCCTGGGCCAAACTGCTTTCTAGGAAAATGACATTACAGCAATATCACTTGTAAAAGGTTCGGTAAATTCAGTTATTGCCCAGAACACTGATTAATATTAATGTATGCAAAGAAAAATGAATTTTTAGCAGCAACTAATTTCTAAAATGCTGCCCCATTCACAGCAGCCAATAAACTGGTCTTCAAAAAGAACATGATAATAGTTTTTGGCTTTAGTTTTATGTCTCTAGTCGGCCCTAAAGAATTTCTCAGTATCAATTTCAATCAGAAGCATTCTTGATTAATCCCAAGGCAATTTGTTAACATTACAGCACCGCACGGCATGGAGGCTGACATGCGAGAAAATTCTTCGCTCATTTGTTGACACATTTGTGGCCATTAGCAAAGGAACAACAACATCCATTGGAGATCGAAGTGGAGCTCTAAAGAGGTGGAGATACGCAATACAAGGTCAGGGTACAGAATAACTTCAGAACAGCAAAATGGGGTAGAATCTACATGAATGCTAGCCACAATAATCTGCCTGTCAGTACAACTTCAGTGGAGAAACTTTTAGAAAAAATGATCAAGGAAAATAAATTGATCAAATGGACAGGCAGAGAGTGCCAGGGACCTAGGTTAATTGGCCATTGTAAATCGTGCGGAGTGCAGGGAGTGGATGGGAAAGTAACATAACATAGAACTCGTGTGAATGGGTGATCAATGGTCAGCGTAGACTAGCTGCCTGAAGTGCCTTTTTCCATGGTGCATCTCTAAAATTAAACTGCTGATGTACACTTAAGTTTCTAAACGCCTGGGACATGCACAATTAAGTTTTTAAATGAGAAGCAAGCCCATGCATACACCAGGACAATTACTCAGGTATAGTGAACCTGACTTTCAAATGCCATTTGGTGAAGTGCCACAAGTTAAGCCTGTTACCATGGCCAAAGGCTATTTGGGGGGGGGGGGGGGGGGGGGGGGGGAGGGAAGCAAAAGTATCAGCATTGCTATAAAGTTCAAATTGGTTGAGGGGGGGACAACTACTTTTGATACATTTTAATAAATTACACAAATAATTGAACCTACAAATGCAGGGCAAAATTCAGAAATTTGCAAATGCCACAAACCTTGGACGTTGTGTAAATAATGGCAGGAATTTCACTCAAAATGACCTGCATACCACCAATTAACATACATAGAAAATAGGTGCAGGAGGAGGCTATTCGGCCCTTCGAGCCAGCACCGCCATTCATTGTGATCATGGCTGATCATCCCCTATCAATAACCCGTGCCTGCCTTCGCCCATATCCTTTGACTCCACTAGCCCCTAGAGCTCTATCTAGCTCTCTCTTAAATCCATCCAGTGATTTGGCCTCCACTACCCTCTGTGGCAGGGAATTCCATAAATTCAGAACTCCCTGGGTGAAAACGTTTTTTCTCACGTCTTAACGTCTTAAATGACCTCCCCTTTATTCTAAGACTGTGGCCCCTGGTTCTGGACTCGCCCAACATTGGGAACATTTTTCTTGCATCTAGCTTGTCCAGTCCTTTTAGTGGGCGGCACGACTCTTGTCAGCAGCGGCCTCTGCAGTCCGTCTGTCTTTTTATTGTTTTCTGTCTTGTTCTATGTAGTTTTTATTGTTTTTTTTGTCGGGGTATGTGTGTGGGGGTGGGGTGGGGGAACTTTAAGGTCTTTCCACTGCACGGGAGACCCGACCTTTTCTTTGTCGGGTCTCCGTTGTCGTTGGGGCTGCAACGTGGAGCGGCGTCCAACAGGAATGACCTGGGACTCCAGTCGCGGAGCTGCGGATTTACTCACCATCACGGAGCTGGCCGAGTCCGGAGCGGGTGTAGCTGTGGTGGAGCGCTGCTGTGACCCCGACACCCGGAGATTCGGAAGCTCCTACCGCAGGTCTGTGGACGGTAATGCCGGGAGCCCGCGGGTCCCTGGTGGGAGACCGCTTTTCGGGGCTTCCGCAGCGGCGACTTCTCCCGCCCGAGTTGCGGGGTTGAAAATTACCTGGAGCGGGGCCTTACATCACCGCCCCGCGCGGCTTGGAATGGCCGCGGGACTTTGTGAGCTCCCGCCGGAGCTCCAACACCAAGAGCCCGCCAGGGCTCCAACACCAAGAGCCCGCCGGGGCTCCAACACCAAGACCCGGTGCGTGGCCTTGCATCGCCCGGCGTGGCTTTAATGGCTGCGGGACATTTAACATGCCCGCCGGGGGCTTTGACTCTGTCTTTAACTCTGACATGGGGGGGGGGGGGGAAGAGGGGAGTGCAGGGGAGAGATATGTTTAAGTTTTGCCTTCCATCACAGTGAGGAGGACCCACTGTGATGGATGTTTATGTGAATTGAATTGTGTTGGTGTGTGTCTTGGTTCTTTTTTTCATATGGCTGCAGAAACCAAATTTCGTTTGAACCTCATGTGAGGTTCAAATGATCATAAAAGGTATTGTATTGTATAATGTTATATGTTTCTATAAGATCCCCCTCATCCTTCTAAACTCCAGTGAATACAAGCCTAATCTTTTCAATCTTTCCTCATATGACAGTCCCGCCATCCCAGGGATCAATCTCGTGAACCTCCGCTGCACTGCCTCAATCACAAGGATGTCCTTCCTCAATTTAGGAGACCAAAACTGTACACAATACTCCAGATGTGGTCTCACCAGAGCCCTATGCAACTGCAGAAGAACCTCTTTTCTCCTATACTGAAATCCTCTTGTTATGAAGGCCAACATTCCATTAGCTTTCTTCACTGCCTGCTGTACCTGTAAGCCAACTTTTAGTGACCGGTATACAAGGACGCCCAAGTCTCACTGCACCTCCCCCTTACCTAACCTAACTCCATTGAGATAATAATCTGTTCCCTTGTTTTTGCCGCCAAAGTGGATAACCTCACATTTTACGTTCTACTCCCCCCTCCTCTCACTTCAGCCAACCTCAGGGGTGGAAGATTGCAACCTTCACGTGGTCCGCCCTGTTTCGACTAATGCAATCAACTCGACGTGCACAAACGGAAGATCAAATAGAACAAGTTGTCCAACAACTTTAGGCTGTGCACGCCACACGAAAGAAGAAGCCAACCTCAACCAGTCCAATGAGTAACACTTTCAAGGACCTGTCCCACTTGGCGATTTTTTCGGTGAATGCCGTTGTCATATCAGTGTCGCCAAAAGATTTTGAACATTTCAAAATCCAGCTGCGACACAAAAATGTTGCGACACTTGAAAAAACACCGCGCGTCATATGTCATCACGGCGCATCATGCCGCAAATTTTTCAGTGACCTGATACGTCTGTCAATGATGCCGGCAGTCGCCGAAAAAAATCGCCAAGTGAGACAGGCCCTTTAGCCTCGGCAGCCACACACCTTATAGGTCTTTGGTACAGGTTTAGTAGTGGAACAATAGGTCAGATGTACCAGGACTGCACAGGCATGAAAGTTATCAATGCACAGACCCTGAGTTGGGCTAAAGATAAGGAAAATCAAGTTTAATGGTTTAAAACGAAGTTTAATGATTTAAATAACATTGAGCTTAAGATATGGAAAATCAAGTTTAATGATTTAAAACCAAGTTTAATGATTTAAATAACGTTGCGCTTAAGATAGGGAACATCGATTTTAATGATTTCAAACCAAGGTTAATGATTTAAATAATGTTAAGCCTTCAAAAGGCATAGCCATCAAATGAGGGCTGATATTCAATGCAACAAAGTACATAATGATACATCTCGGTAGGAAACTGAGCAAAGACAATACAAGCTAAATGTTGCCATTAAAGGGGTCACTAAAACAGAGGGTGCTTGTGCTCCTCTTTCAAAACTAACAAAAGTTAACAAAATAATAGCCGACAGAATTATACCACTGCATAAAATGACATGTTTGAAGGACGTGAAGGAAGGACATGAAGATTTTGTGGAGGGCACAGGGGAATAGTTGCATAAACCATGAATTGCTGATAGACAAAATAAGCTGAAATTGTTCTCCTTAATGCAGAGCTGCCCAGGGAGAGATTTCATCAGTTTTGAGGAATCATGAGGGATTTGGATACAGAAGTTGCTTCCAATGGCTGATGAGGTGATAAATGGACAGGAGTGATGAAAGGAGAATTCAAAAGAACCATGAAAAACATTCAGTTATCTGAAGAGTCTGCAGGGCATGGGCTAGTTTGTCTGTTATCAGATTGGTGTTTCTAAAGTAGTTTCATTAGTTCTTATATATTATTAATAGGGGTCATCCACTTGAAACTTTATTCCTCCCTCCACAGATGCTGACTGGTCCAAGCATTTTCTGTTTTACTTTGGATTTCCATCAGTAGTATTTCCCTATCAATAAGATAAGCTATTCACACTAGTAAAGGGTTGGTAGCAAAGCAACATTTCAAGCCATGGACAATAAACATGAGTTTTGTTTCTAAAAATGCAATCTGAAGTGCATTGCCTTGAAGGAAGCAGATTCAACCATAATAGCTGATATTAAAAAGGGAAGTAAATATATACTTCAAAATATAAAATGCAGCCATAGGGAAAACAACTGATTCATGGATCTAGCAAAGACATTGACGAAGCAACCCACTGTGATCAATAATCAGCATTCACTTTTATGAGAGATTTATCCCATTAACGTTTTTCTTTACAACATGATATATTTGATGATATCCCTACAGTTCCTCTGTCATTTTTTTTTTATTGAACCAAAAGGAGGAAAATATATGAATTGAAAGACCCAGAAATATATTTCTGGTGCGACATTGGAAACTCGGAAGGAGTTCAATCATAAAAGAAACATTAACAAAGCATATCAATATTTCAAGAAAGTGCCACAGCAATGTGGGTGGGTGAAGAATTACTAGCGACAGTGAAAATAAATTATATCAAATATTAAAAACATTAGCACAGGTGACTGCATAAAGATAAATAATTTTAAATAACTCATTTAATGAGAATTGACTGCCAGTATTCATGTAAATGACATAATAAATTAATGTAGCGACATGTGCTATAGGCTGTAATATTTCTGAAATATTCCCAGTTACTATAAATTTAAATTATTTAGCATTTGTGCTATTGTAATGACAAAAATTAAATGAAAACATTGTCTGGGATGGCATCTCCACTTTGTATTGACAAATCTCATTCTACAAAATGATTTTGCATTTGGAAAAAAATCTTCAATCTAAAATTCATTCTCAGAAAGCTGTACCTTTTTATCAGCTTTGAGAATGGACAATTAGTGGCTTATGTTATGAGATTGCATGAATTTTTCATGTCAGCCTGGATCAAATGCAATTGAACCATACAGGTTATAAAGTTGTATGGAACTTCAATATTTTAACCCCAAAATTAAAATATACTTTAAAGAAAAGTCAACTATATATATAAAATGGTGGGAATACACTTATTATAACAGTTTACCACAATCTTTAAGGTTTTTTTTTTTTGCTGACTTACTGAGTAAGCAAGTTTTACAAATATATTCAGAGTCAGAGCAATACTCCATGTAAACAGGACCTTTGACCCACCTTGTCCTTGCCAGCTAAGTTGGCAGACTGGGCTATTCCCATTTGCCTACTTTTCAAGCGTAGCCTTTAAAACCCTTCCTTTCCCATATGCATGTCCAAATGTTTAAAAAAAGTTGTCATTGTATCTGCTTGTAGCTTCCTCTGGCAGCTCATCCCCGATACAGACTACCCTCAGTGAAAAGGTTGCCCCTGTGGTCGGTCCCTCTTAAATATCTACCCTCACACCTTAAAGAGCCTGTCCCACCAGCACGTGATTGCATGCGTCTAGCGCGACCAAACGTGGTCGCTTGAGGCGTACGGCCTCGCGGGGCCGGTCCCACTTTGATCGACGGAGGCGTATGGAGTTGTGCAGGGCTCCAAAAATCTTGCACTGTCCAAAAATCCCGCGCTCCAACGGCCTGTCGGCCCGCAGGCGCATTGAGGGCGTACGCAGCGTCTCGAAGGGCGTACGCAGCGTCTTGATGTCGTACGCAGCTTTGCGCGTTGCGTGGCGTTGTGCGATAATGTCACCGCCCGACGTGCTGTTGCGTGATGACGTCACCGCCCGACGTCCAAATTTAGTTGGCCCGCCTCCTGCCCAGCTGATTGGTGAGTATGATGTCGGGACCAGCCCCGCACAACTCCATACGCCTCCGCGGTTCGAATTGGGACTGGCCCCGAGCGGCCGTACACCTCAAGGGACCACGTTGGTCGCGCTAGACCCATGCAATCGCATGCTGGTGGGACAGGCCCTTAAGTCTATGGCCTCTTGTTGTAAAATCCTCTACCCTGGGAAAAAGACTGCTTTCATTTTAATCAAAATCCTATTTCAAAGCCTCCAGATATAGGGAATAAAAGATAAATTCTTAAATGGTTTTTTACATAGTAAAACCAACCTAAATTAGGAACAGTAAAATACATTTTTTTTAAAAAATAGAATTAAATTGTAGTTTGTGTAGGAAAGAACTGCAGATGCAGGTTTAAATCAAAGGTAGACACAATGTGTTGGAGCAACTCAGCGGGACAAGCAGCATCTCTGGAGAGAAGGAATGGGCGACGTTTCGGGTCGAGACCCTGCCTCAGACTGATGTCAGGGGAGTGGGCGGTACAGAGATAAAATGTAGTCAAAGACAGTAAGACTGGTGGGAGAACTGGGAAGGGGGAGGGGATGGAGAGAGGGAAAGCAAGGGTTATTTGAAGTTAGATAAGTCAATGTTCATGCCGCAGGGGTGTAAGCTGCTGAAGTGAAATATGAGGTGCTGTTCCTCCAATTTGCGCTAGGCCTCACTCTGACAATGGAGGCAGCCCACGACAGAAAGATCAGATTGGGAATGGGAGGGGGAGTTAAAGTGCTAAGCAACCGGGAGATCAGGTAGGTTTAGGCCGACTGAGTGGAGGTGTTCAGTGAAACGATCGCCGAGCTTGCGCTTGGTCTCGCTGATATACAGTAGTTGACACCTGGAACAGCGGATACAGTAGATGAGGTTGGAGGAGGTGCAAGTGAACCTCTGCCTCACCTGAAAAGATTGTCGGATCCTTGGATGGAGACGAGGGGGGAGGTGTAGGGAGAGGTGTTGCATTTCCTGCAGTTGCAGGGGAAAGTACCTGGGGAGGGGTTGGTTTGGGTGGGAAGTGTCAAGTTGACCAGGGAGTTGCGGAGGGACGGTGTCTGCGGAAAGCAGAAAGGGGAGGAGATGGGAAGATGTGGCTAGTAGAGGGATCCGTTGGAGGTGGCGAAAATGTCGGAGGAGTATATGCTGTATGCGACGGCTGATGGGGTGGAAAGCGAGGACGAGGGGGACTCTGTCCTTGTATTGAATGGGGGGGAGGGGGAGCAAGAGCAGAGCTGCGGGATATCGAGGAGACCAGAGTGAGAGCCTTATCTATAATCGAAGAGGGGAATCCTCGTTCCCTAAAGAATGTGGACATCTCCAATGGCCAGGTATGGAAAACCTCATCCTGGACGCAGATGCGGCGTAGACGGAGGAATTGGGAGCAGGGGATAGAGTCTCTACAGGAATCAGGGTGGGAAGAAGTGTAATGAGATAGCTATGGGAGTCAGTGGGTTTGTAATAGATGTCTGTCAATAGTCTGTCTCCTGCGATGGAGACGGTGAGATCTAGAAACGGCAGGGAGATGTTGGAGATGGTCCAAGTAAATTTGAGTGTAGGATGGAAATTAGTTGTGAAGTTGATAAAGTCAGTGAGTTCTGCATAGGCGCAGGAGGTAGCACCGATGCAGTCGTCAATGTAGCAGAGATAGAGTTCGGGGATAGGGCCAGTCTATGCCTGGAACAGTGATTGTTCGACGTACCATACAAAGAGGCAGGCATAGCTGGGGCCCATGCGAGTGCCCATAGCTACGCCTTGGATTTGGAGAAGTGGGAGGAGTCGAAGAGGAAATTGAGGGTAAGGACCAGCTTTGCTAGGCAGAGAAGAGTGTGAGTAGACGGAAATTGGCTGGTTCTGCAGTCGAGGAAGAAACGGAGGCCTTTAAGACCTTCCTGGTGGGTGATGGAGGTGTAGAGTTACTGGACATCCATAGTAAAGATGAGGGTGTGGGGGCCTGGAAAACAGCAGTCATTGAAGAGACGAAGGGCGTGGGAGGCGTCTTGGATAGAGGTAGGAAGGGATTGGACCAGGAGGGATAGGATGGAGTCGAGGTATGTGGAAATTAATTCAGTGGGACATGAACAAGCAGAAACAATGGATTCACCAGGGCAGTTCTGTTTAAGGATTTTGGGGAGAAGATGTAATCGGGCTGTGTGGGGCTGGGGAACGATAAGGTTGGAGGCTTTGGCGGGCAGACAGCCGGAAGTAACGAAATCAGAAATGGTGTGATATTAAGGCCTGGTGCTCGTCTGCGGGATCATGGTCCAAGGATAAGTAGGAGGAGGCGCCTGGCCTCAGCCCGGTAGAGGTCAGCGCACCAGACTACCATGGACCCTCCCTTGTTGGCGGGTTTGATTATCAAGTCGGGGTTGCTGCAGAGTAAGCGGAGGGCTGTACGTTGAGGGGGGAGAGGTTAGAGTAGGAAAGTCGAAATGGTCGATGTCTCGCTAGCATTTGGAAATAAAGCGGTCTAAAGAGGGTAGCGGGGCACCCATTTTGCGGGTTGTATTATGTCACACACATTATCCACTTGTTCTTTTGGGGAGTTAAGATTCAGTGACACAACTCAGCAAACTTTACACTGGGCCCAATGTAACATCTCTGCATGTCTTAATTTCAAAAAATATTCCAGTGGTTTCCTTATGTCACAGTAAATGAAAATAAATACTTAGGCTTCAGTAGTTGAATTAGAGTTGTCCAAACCTGGCTCGCCATGGTTGCCGCTTGTGCATTATTGTCTCATTTTATTTGATGGTGTATTCGCATGATGATGGTGGGGGGGGGGGGGGGGGGGGGGGAAGGAGGAGGCAGTGCGGGGGTAGAGGCCGCTGATTTTGGTTTCTTGTTTCAATAGCCTTTAATTTCTGCTCCTTCACTGCAAAACTAAATGAGTAAAAACAAGTGGGTGGAGGTTATGTTAATAGACTTTTGATTAGCAGTATGGATACTCAGGAAATGGCTTTTGTACAGGGAGAAAAGGGATGGTCCTGGCATCATGTTCGGCACAACATTGTAGGCCGAAGGGTCTGTTCTAGTGCTGTACTGCTTTATGTTCTATGTTAACATTCTGTCATTGAAATATGTACCTTTGAGAATAAATTTACAATTATGGAAAAAGTAACTGATTACCTCTCGTGTGAATCATCAATTCATGCTGATAAGGTTTTTTACACCATTGTAAGAAAGTTGTGTCTTTTAAAAAAAAACAAAGACAAATACATAAAATTCTAAGACTGTTATGATACTCTGCTGAATGGTTCACTAAGAGGGTAATTTGCTTCATTAGATCGTTCCATTATGAACCTTGGAACCATTTCCGTACCCTTTCCAAAATCTCTGCACAGAGTTGGGCATAATACTCAACCGTGTTTTATCTGGTATAATTACCTGGCCTTTGTAATCTGAACACTGATAAAGTTGAGAAATGTATACTTCACTAACCAACGATGTGCAACATTGGTAACTGAAAACAGGCATTTTCTAAAGTTAAATTGTACAGTAAGAAGTATCATTTAGGATATATAATTTCAGCATTATAGAAGACGAGGGAGTAGACAGCAATAGTCTGGGACACAATTAATCCAAGTCTGGTACATTTCTAAGAGTTGCTCATTCAATGAAAGCATTAGTTATGATTGCAGTTTGGCATCTCATTGAAGAACATCTTGCCCACCGCACAAACCACATTTACCACTTGCACTGCACACATATTTTTTTTACAAGAACATTGCTGAGAAGTCAATGATTTAAACAATATCACCTTGTATCCATGAATAGAACATCTTTGCTCACCCTCTTCTATTCCAGTGCCTAGTACGGGAACATTTTGCCAATGAAAAATCAAAATAATCCAGCTACTGATGAATTTCAGCTGCAGGATTATCACGACAGCCTCAAGCCAGTAAATGTCAACGCCTGGTGCATCTTTTCTGGAATGGCAGCACTGGATAGAATTCTGTCTTCAACCAAGGAGAGAGGAAAGAGCAAACAGAGGATGTAGACACTCACTTGATGGTTACAATGCTGCATAAAAAGTGCCTGGAGGTGCATAGGAGTTTCTTTAAAACACTATATGGAGTCAGTCCTACTTATGACCACTACAAATAGCGCTTGGGCAACCTCCTGTGATACAATGGCAAAATGGACCTCCATACCAAAGCAGCTAATTAAGAGACAACCTGATGAAACTGCTCTGCAGAGTGCTGCAACTGCAGTGTGCAGACATTGTAATGCTTTTTCATCTGCCGAGTGATTCGGGGACAGACCATTCATCATTCAGGATCGTGCTGAAGCTGTCAGAAGCTCGGTATTGTGCCAACTACTGAAAGGATCAACGACTTTTATGCATGAACACCAAGTAGTAATATGGCAGATTCAGTGAAGATAGGGCTAACAATTTTGAAGAGGGTTGAGCAGAATAAGGTGTGAGCTACCTATCAGATGCCCACTTTCCACTCCTTCCCGTCCGTTAGTTTCCTTCAGGTGACTGGAATTCCCTTTAACTGTTCTATACATTTGAGGCAGATTAATTCCAGTATTAATGTGTAGGAAGGAACTGCAGATACTGGTTTACACTGAAGATAGGCACTAAAGACTGGATTAACTCAGCGGGTCAGGCCGTATTAATGGAGCCAAGGGATATGGGTTATTGATAGGGGACGATCAGCCATGATCACAATGAATGGCGGTGCTGGCTCGAAGGGCCGAATGGCCTCCTCCTGCACCTATTTCCTATGTTTCTATCTATCTCTGGGGAGAAGAAATGGGTGACATCTGAAGAAGGGTCTCGACCCGAAACATCACCCATTCCTTCTCTCCAGAGACGCTACCTGTCTCGCTGAGTTACTCCAGCAATTTGTGTCTAATTGCAGTATTAACTTTGATTAAGACATTAAAAGAAACAAAAGACAATTTAATAAGTAAATTAAAAGAATATTTCTTTATAATATTCTCTGCAATAATAATTGGTCAGATTCAATCAGATTGTATAATTAGTAATTGTTTCCTAAAAAATATCATAAACTTTCCTATTCTATGGCACTACTTAAACAGCACCTAAATTAGAATAAATGTAATGCTAATTTGCTCATTTGACAAGTCATGCATTTACCCCAGTAAATCCACTTGGTTGCATGCTGCTAATGAGGATTTAGAGAATTAGCTGGAAAAAGGTTAATCCTGTCATCATTAATTATACTGATGAAGCTCATTGCACACTGCTACAAAAACATAATTTTGAGAACTACATAGATCTGAATTTCCTGAGGATGTTATTTCTGTCACTGAGATGAATTACAATAATCCCCAGTAAAGTAGACCAAGGTGATGAACAGTCTGGTAATAGGGTGGGGAGGGAGGGGTGGGGTTTAAAAATCCAAGTTGCTCTCATTCACATTTGATTAATTTGACCTAGGGCAGCAAAATACAGCAATGACCATTACAAAGAACATCAAATTTGTATGTACAAGTAACTTTGTGGCTATTTGACATAGAGTCAGTGTGGAAACCAGCCCTTCAGCCCAACTTGCCCACACCGACCAACACTAGTCCCACTTGCCTGCATTTGGCCCATATCCCTCTGAAACTGTTCTATCCATGTACCTGTCTATTTGCTTCTTAAACATTGCGATAGTCCCTGCCTGAACTACCTCCTTCGGCAGCTTGTTCCATACACCCACCACACTTTGCGTGAAAAAGTAACTTCTCAAATTCCTATAAAATCCTCCCCACGTCACCTCTGGTTCTCAATTCTCCCACTCTGGGCAAGAGTGTGCATCCACCTGATCTATTCCTCTCAAGAATTTGTACACCTCTAAAAGATCACCCCTCATCCTCCTGCGCTCCAGAGTCCTAGCCCGCTCAACCTGCCCCTATAACTCTGACAACATCCTTGTAAATCTTCTCTGCACCCTTTCCAACTTAACAACATCTTTCCAATAGCAAGGTGCCCAGAACTGAGCACAATACTCAAAATGTGGCCTCAATAACATCTTATATAACAGCAATATGACCTCCAGCTTCTATAATCAATCCTCTGACTGATGAAGGCCAATGTGCCAAAAGCCTTTTTGACCACCCTATCTACCTGCAAGACCAATTTCACCTTAAACCTATGTTCTCTGGTTCTCCATTCCCCCACTCTAGACATCTTCCACCTGTAATCTGTTCAAATCATTAGAAATGAGTGAGTTGCCAGAAAACTAGAGGGTGGCTAATGTTGTGTGTCTATTTAAGAAGGGTGCAAGGAAAAGCCCGGGAACTATAGATCATTGAGCCTAACATCTGTGGTAGAGACGTTACTGGAAAGTATTCTGAGGGATAAGATTTATATGCATTTGTGTAGACAGGGACTTATTTGGGACAGTCACCATGGTTTTGTACATGGTAGATTGTATCTCATTAATCTGATTTGAGTTTTCTGAAGAAGTAACTAAAAAGGTTGATAAAGGCAAAGCTGTAGACATTGTCCATAGTGACTTCAGCAAGGCATTTGATTAGATTCCACATGGTAGGCTGCCTTGGAAGATTAGATTACATGGGATCCAGGGAGAACTAGTGAAGTGGATGGAAAATTGCCTTTGTGGAAGGAAGCATGTGATAGTAGAAGGATTTTTTTTTTTTAAACCAAACTGGAGGCCTGTGACAAGTGGTGTGCCTCAGGGATTAGTGCTGGGTTCATTATTGTTTGTGGTTTATATCAACAATTTGGATGAGAATGTACAAAGCATGATTAACAGACAGCAAAGAGTCAAGGTGGGTGAAAAAACTCTCCAGCCCTCGCAACACAGGAGCCCCCCAAGGGTGCGTTCTGTCACCTCAGCTCTTCTCACTTTACACCAACAACCTCATATCCCAAAGCAGCTCAGTCAAAAATTTCAAATATGCAGATGACACAACAATAATTGGCCTCATCTCAGACAACAACGAAGCACAATACCATCAAACAGTCGACAGCGCAGTCAAATGGTGTGCAGACAACAACCTCCAGCTTAATACATCAAAAACCTTGGAAATCACCATAGACTTCAGACGCAAACAAAACCCCAACTCCATGTCAACTCCCATCCCATAACCTCCATGAACTCATTCAAGTTTCTGGGCACCTATATCTGCAATAATCTAAAATGGCACATCAACGCAGACCACATCATTAAGAAAGGACAACAACGCCTATACTTCCTCAGACAGCTCAAAAAGTTCAGAGTCCACAAACACCTCCTGGTCCGTTTCTATCAATCCATTATCGAAAGCATCATCACCTCCTCAATCACAGTCTGGTACAGAAACACTGACAGTCACTCACTACACAGATTACAGCGCATTGTCTCCAAGGCCTCCAGGATCATCAACTCCCCCCTCCCCTCAATCCATTCCATTTACCTCCAACGTACCTCAAAACGGGCAATAAAGATCATCTCGGACCCCTCCCATCCAGCAAACCACCTTTTCCAGTCTCTCCCTTCAGGGAGGCGCCTCAGGTCACTTGCCACAAAATCCACCCGTTTTAAAAACAGCTTCTTCCCCTCAGCAATAAGAGCACTCAATTCCCTCCAATAACAGACAACACTAAGGACTCTTGATGTATATAGTGTCTTGTCTATGGTCTTTGTCTGTTCTTTTGCACTATGTTCTGTTGGTGAGATTTGTGATTTGTGATGTGGTGTGGATGCACTTTATTGCTATGATCTGTGTTGTTATATGTGTTAATGTGACTAAAGCAGTGTACCATCATGTACCGAACCCAAATACCACCAACCCTGGTTGCATGGCAAATAAAGATTCTATTCTATTCTATTCTATTCTATGAGCTTGCAGATGACACAAAAGTAAGTGGAATCTTAGATAGTGAAGATAGTTATCAACAATTGCAGCAGGAAATTGATTAGTTGGGCAGCTGGGCTGAGGGATGGTTAATGGGGTTTAATACAGATAAGTGCGAGGCGTTGCATTTTGGGAAGTCAAACCAGGGCAGGACCTTCACAGTGAAAAGCAGGCCTCTGGGGAGTGTTGTAGAGCAGAGGGATTTAGGAGTGCAGGTACATAGTTTCTTGAAAGTGGCATCACAGGTAGATAAGGTGGTCGTGAAGACTTTTGGCACATTGCTCTTCATCAGTCTGATTGAGTATGGAAGTTGGGATGTTATGTTACAATTGTACAAGACATTGGTGAAGCCACTCTCGGATTATTGTGTTCAGTTTTGGTCATCCCTGTGATAGGAAAGATGTTGGTAAGCTGGAAAAAGTGAAGAAACGATTTATGAGGATGTTGCCAGAACTCGAGGGCCTGAGCTATAGGGAAAGGTTGAGCAGACTCGGACTTTATTCCTTAGAGCACAAGAGGATGAGAGGTGATGTTATAGACGTGTATAATCATGAGGGGAATAGATAGGGTAAATGCACAGAATCCTTCACCCAGAGTAGGGGAATCAAGACCCAGAAGACATAGGTTTAAGGTGAAGGGAAAGAGGAACCTGAGGAGCAACTTTTTCACACAAAGGGTGGTAGGTATTTGGAACAAGCAGCCAGAGGAAAAGTTGTGGTAGGTACTAATCACAACATTTAAAAGACATTTGAACAAGTACATGGGTAGGAAGTTGCAGAAGGATATGGGCCAAACGCAGGCAGGTGGGACTAGTGTAGATGGGGCATCTTGGTCGACGTGGACAAGTTAGGCCATTTCCATGCTGTATGACTATATCAAAAGATGTTCAAGTAATAGTTGGATTGCCAAATAATAATTCCACTACTGGGAAGGCAAATTGTTAGTTTGAAAGCTTGTCCTTGGCTTTCTCCAACTCTGATTTTCAAAACACTTTGGCTGAATTCAGAAACATAATTCTTGAAAAAAAAACATGTTCTTGGCATCTGGATTCAAAAACACTGCTCCAAAATAATAACATCCTCTTTTTATTTTATTTTATATCACCAAGCTGGAAAAATAAAAACTGGTTGTGACACACATCACGGTCAGTCATGATGAAAAGACAAAGCCTTGTAGCTGCTGCAAAATAGGTTGGTAATCCAGCCACACCAAAATAACCTAACCTAATGTGTCGTTTCCACACCTTGAGAATAGATGTAAAATGAAAACATCCATCAGTTTTTCCTCTGCAGAGCAAAGGAGGCTGAGGAAGCAGAAAGATTGCTGAATTTTGGTGAAGTGCCTGAAGACATTCTCCAGCCCTATCTGGGAGGCTTTTTGTTTAAGTAACTTTCATGGGTGCAGCACGGGACAGGCTTTGGGGGCTCAGGCCTCACCTCCAACAGTAATCTGTACCTGCCTCATAAACTACTGGAAGCATGGAGTCACATTTGCAGTTCCCAACTACATAAAGCACAATTGAAAGCAAAATAACATATTGTGTTAGACACAAAATGCTGGAGTAACTCGGCGGGACGGGCAGCATCTCTGGAGAGAAGGAATGGGTGACGTTTTGGGTTGAGACCCTTCTTCAGACTGAAAGTCACTGGAAAGGGAAACAAGAGATATAGACGATGATATAGCGATATATCAAAAGATATGCAAAACAGTAACAATGATAAAGGAACCACCGTACTATTGGCAGCCCCACCAACAGTCTGTTTTTTCGTCTTTTAAAAAAAAAATGTAGTGTATGTTGAAAGTTTGTGTTCATGTTCTCCGGTTTGTTTTATGTGGGGGGTGGGGGAGGGGTCAAGGGAAACTTTTTTTTCCAGTTTCTTACCTTGCCGGAGATGCGATTAATTTTCGGGTCGCATCTTCGGTCGCTCTGAGGCCTACCGTTGATGGAGCTGGAGGCCTCCTCGGACAGACCTTGGGCTCCACCGCGGGGCGTGGACTTACATCGGAGTCGATCCCTTGCCTCGGCCTGCGGACTTTACATCGAGAGCTCGCAGTCTCGGGAGAGGCCGTGGATGTCGCGAGCTCCAATGTTGCGGAAGATTCGACCAGCCCTGATACGAGGTTCGATCGTCCGGCGTAGGGGAGCTGACATCCCCCCCGATTCAGGAGCAGATCGCCTCCACACGGAGGGCCCGCCGCCGGCTACGAGAGTCAAGATCATCCCGTCAACGGAGGGCTCAAGAGCCCGGCGCGGGCGAACAAAGGAAGAGATTGAACTTTTTTTGCACCTTCCATCACAGAGAGGAATGTGGAGGAATTTCTGTGATGGATGTTTATGTTAAAATGTGTTTTGTGTGTTCCGTTGCTTTTTATTTGTATGACTGACTTGCAAATGAAATTCCTCGTATGTTGTAAAACATACTTGACTAATAAAGTATTATTGTGATTGTGATTGGAAACAGGCCATTGCTGTAACAAGAGCTGGTGTGATTTGGGTGGTGGAGGGATAGAATGAGAGAGAAAGCAGGGGTTACTTGAAGTTAGAGAAATCAATTTTTATACCCCTGGGTTGTAAGCTGCACAAGCGAAATATGAGATGCTGTTCCTCCAATTTGCGTTTAGCCTCACTCTGACAATGGCGGAGACCTAGGACAGAAAGGTCTGTGTAGGAATGGGAAGTAGAATTAAAGTGTTTAAGCAGGCGGACTGAGCGAAGGTGTTCAGCGAAATGATCGCCTGGTATACATTTGGTCTCGCCGATGTACAAGAGTCCACATCTTGAACAACGGATACAGTAGAAACGTCACCCATTCCTACTCTCCAGAGATGCTGCCTGTCCCGCTGAGTTATTCCAGCATTTTGTATCTACCTGTGGTTTAAACCAGCATCTGCAGTTCCTTCCTACACATAATGTATTGTGTTGTCAGGCTTCTGTGGTAATGGGATGGGGAGAAGAGGTTGTGGTCACAATAGATGCACCCATTAAAAGACAAGATAGAGAATGCCCTCTCCATATCCATCTTGCTTTCTGAAACCACCACATGGCAGCAATCCAAATTACTGCAAAAGTACATTGATCCATCGCACTGGACATATTCCAGCCACACAGATCCTCTGCAGGCTTGTGTGCCTGATAAAGTGTTTTCTTCCAGAGGCAGTAGATTGTTTGAACAGTAGGCTAAAGATCCTAGTTCCATCAGTCAGAGCTACTCTTTACCAGAGTTATTGAGTGGGCGGCGCGACTCTTGTCAGCAGCGGCCTCTGCAGTCCGTCTGTCTTTTTATTGTTTTCTGTCTTGTTCTATGTAGTTTTTATTGTTTTTTTTGTCGGGGTATGTGTGTGGGGGTGGGCTGGGGTGGGGGAACTTTAAGGTCTTTCCCCTGCACGGGAGACCCGACCTTTTCTTTGTCGGGTCTCCGTTGTCGCTGGGGCTGCAACGTGGAGCGGCCTCCAACAGGAATGACCTGGGGCTCCAGTCGCGGAGCTGCGGATTTACTCACCATCACGGAGCTGGCCGAGTCCAGAGCGGGTGGAGCTGTGGTCGAGCGCTGCTGTGACCCGACACCCGGAGATTCGGAAGCTCCTACCGCAGGTCTGTGGACAATAATACCGGGAGCCCACGGGTCCCTGGTGGGAGACCGCTTTTCGGGGCTTCCGCAGCGGCGACTTCTCCCGCCCGAGTTGCGGGGTTGAAGATTACCTGGAGCGGGGCCTTACATCACCGCCCCGCGCGGTTGGAATGGCCGCGGGACTTTGTGAGCGCCCGCCGGGGCTCCAACACCAAGAGCCCGCCGGGGCTCCAACACCAAGACCCGGTGCGTGGCCTTGCATCACCCGCCGTGGCTTTAATGGCTGCGGGACATTTAACATCGCCCGCCGGGGGCTTTGACTCTGTCTTTGACTCTGACATGGGGGGGAGAGGGGAGTGCAGGGGAGAGATATGTTTAAGTTTTGCCTTCCATCACTGTGAGGAGGACTCGCTGTGATGGATGTTTATGTGAATTGAATTGTGTTGGTGTGTGTCTTGGTTCTTTTTTTGTATGGCTGCAGAAACCAAATTTCGTTTGAACCTCATGTGAGGTTCAAATGACAAATAAAAGGTATTGTATTGTATGAAGTCACGGCACCCACTTTGAGCACTGCCTTGCCTGTGCCCAGTAACTCTGAAGCCAAGAGTAATAATCTGAACATGCGTGTTAGCCTATTGCTATTTAAAGCTAATATCAAAATGTTCATCCAGATTATGGCGTTTGTATTTGGTTTTGTGTACATAGCACCTTGCTATCACCATTGCCAGCCTCAATTTATATAGCATTTCAGCCATGGATGCACACTAAACCTGCCGCAGATATTTAGAGTTTGTAATTATAGGCATTAACACTCTTTTAAACACACAAGGGTTAATGGCCAGTAAAAAAGCCATTCTGGCATGGAACATTTAATTATTGTGGATACTTAAGATTTATTTCTCAAGCTTGCAACATTGTTTCAGGGATTAAACATGTCAAATTAAGGCAAATATTTTTTCCCTCCATTCTCAAGTAAATCTTTCATTCCCGCTTTCCCTGGTGACATTGAATTCATTTTTCTTCTCAAAGATATTTATTTCCCAGTAAGGAGCTACCTTGTCCCCTCAGGCCTCTGATGTTCTGCTTCCCTCTCTGAGGCAGATGGAGAGGGTGGAGGTTGAAAGAGATGGCAAATGTAGAGGGGAAACAAAATAGACTGCGTGCTGTATTCTGATAAGTAAAGATGACGAGGGCAAGTGACACTAATTGAGCAAGGGTCTAGGAGAACTGGAAGATGTAGTGAGCAGGTCATGTGGAACCTAGTGGGAAGGAGAATGAAACTGGTCAATGTGTGGGTTGGAGGAAAATCACAAGGAGAGAACAAGGAGCTCAGACGGTGCAGGCTATCTGAATTTGGAAAATTCAACAGACACACCATTGGGTTGCAGACCACCCAGGTGCAATAGGAAGTGTTGCTCTAGTTTCTGTTTGTCCTTAACCTGGCAGTGAGAAGGCCTTGGACAGAGATTGGTGTAGGAAAGGGAAGGGGAGCTCAAATAGCATGAATCCGAGGGGTCAGGATAGCCACTGGAGACAAAGATGCCCTTATTCTACAAAACAATAGCCTGACCTACGCTTGGTTTGGTGATCAGAATTTTCTCTCTCTCATCAGCCTCTACCTATCAACTCGCAGCTGCGGACTTCCAACTCCACACCTCACCCTCCTGGCTCCATATGCACATCACTCCTCGCCTCACCTCACCTGGACCTTGCTATCGTCTCCTAGCCGCTATCTCATCCCTCCCTCTCAGCTCTTTATGCTGGCTATACTCTCAATCCTGATGCAGGGTCTTGAACTAAACTGTTGACTATCCCTCTGCCTCCACAATGCCAGCAGTTTGCTTATTGATGCAGATTCCAGCACAAAAAGAACTTATTTGTCTCCAGTGTATAAAAATGGTTATATCTTACTGAAATAATGAAGTTCATAAAAAACATAAGTAGCTTTTAATATTAATCTAACTCTTTAAATTAAAATCTTAAACCCAACTTAAAACCCATCATTTTAAAAAGGAGATGCATATAATTATGAATTACCAAAGGAATCTGAATAAGATTTGCAGATTCAATTATCTGAGTAATAGAAATGGATTATTGTTCATAACTAATGTTAAAATCATTTTTACGCATTATCATTAAAGAATATCGAACCATTTATTGACTGGAACAGACTTCTATTTACTATTTAATTAATCCAATGTCTTCTCAACCTTTCAACATGTAGCAATGCTGACACTCATATCTCCTGCTTATACTGACACAGAGTTGTCTCCATTTTGTGCTCACTGAATTTGCAACAATGAAAGTTGCAATTACAGATGTATGTACAGCCATATTTAAATACCAGCGGCAGACAATTGCAAAATGTTGCAAAGGAAAACAATGTGGCAACACAACTAACCAATGGAAATATTTTGTTTATATGCATACCCAGCTTTTCTTTCTTTGTTGAACAATCCATCAGATTATTACAGCACAAAAGTACACAGAGGATCTAAACACACCTCCGTTGTGCATTGGAGATGCTGAGTAAGCTAAAGATACAAAATGAATTAAAGCAGCCCATCTCTGTTCAATTCTGAGCATGCAAGTGATTGGCAACGGTTTAGGTGAAGATTGGCTGCCTCTTTGTCCAATTAATCTGCAGCCAGATGAGTCAATTTACCCTCAAAATGAGGGGGGGGGGGGGGGAATTGAGAATGAGAGAAAAGGGAAATACCTGAAAGATCAGAGTAAGCTTAAAACTGCCAAGTCATGAGACTAATATATCATCTAAATTGAATGAACGGGAAATTGAGGCGTCAAGGTCTTTTGTACACAGTAAAGCACAAGTAAACAGAATTGATCCATTACATATTGGTTAAAAATTGCCACAAAGTCAATGACAGGATTAAGGAAGCTTGTGCAAGAACAGAGACGTCAAAATGCGTGCAGTGGAAATGCACCCATTTATACCTCTTCAGTCGGAGCCATTTGCCAGCTGGCATACTAGTTAAAGCACTGATTTCTTTTTAAGGAATCATTTAAAGTTGCTGGTGTCTGGCAACTTTAAATAATAAATGGCTCTCCAAACGGCCACACAATGCGCAGACTTGGCATTGGCTGAGAGGATGCATTCACATGGTGGGTAACTATATTGGATGAGCAGCCAACATTCTAGACTATCGATGCAGTGAAACAAACAACAATCCCACTAAGGGTCATATAAATTCCAGTTATTAAATAAAATCTGGAAATCAAGCTCTTCTTGCTGCGGCCCGACCCCGGTGCTCGGAGGCTCCAGCTGCAGCCGCAGGTCCGGTGGTATCGGGGGTCCTGGTGGGAGACCGCTTTCCGGAGCTCCCGTAACGCGACTTCTCCAGCCCGTGTCGCGGGGTTGGAACGACCCGGAGCGGGGCCGTACATCGCCCAGCGCAGCTTTAATGGCCGCGGGACATTTGAACGCCTGCCGGGGGCTCCAACTTTGTGACTTTTGGGCCTGGAGCAGGGCCTTACATCGCCCGGCGCGGCCTAAAATGGCCATGGGACTTACCATCGCCCACCTGGGGCTTCAACATCGGGCATCAACATTGGGAGAAAAATGGGGAAAATAATTTGCCTTCCATCACAGTGAGGAGGAGGTTCACTGTGATGGATGTTTGTGTGAATTAAATTGGTTGTGTGTCTAGTAGGAATCGTTTTTTGTTTGTATGGCTGTAGAAACAGAGTTTCGTTTGAGCCTCACTGAGGTTCAAATGACAATACATATTGTATTGTATTGAAACAACCTGGTTGTTGATAAAAATCAATGTTGTTCATCGAAAGTTCTTCAAGGAAGGTAATCTCAAACTTTAACCAGTCTGCTCTATATACGACTCCAGAACCATCACTGTAGTTGCAGTACAGGGTAAATGGTCAATAAATGCCAGCATCATCCACAGATCATTAACAAAGAATCTACAAAGATGTTATCACCTACAAGCACATGCAGACTTCAACAGGAAATGTCTAGAGTATATACAGTGGCCTCCATAATGTTTGGGACAAAGACCCATCATTTATTTATTTGCCTCAGTGCTCCACAATTTGAGATTTGTAATAGAAAAAAATCACCTGTGGTTATAGTGCACATTGTCAGTTTTTATTAATGGCCACTTTTATACATGTTGGTTTCATCATGTAGAAATTATAGCTGTGTTTACACATAGTCCCCCAATTTCAGGGCACCATAATGTTTGGAACACTTGGCTCCACAGGCAATTGTAATTGCTCACGCGTGTTTAATTGCCACCTTAATGCACATTTATGAGAGCTCTCAGCACCTAGTCTTTCCTCCGGTCTTTCCATCACATTTGGAAACTTTTATTACAGTTTAAACATAGAAAATATAAGTGTAGGAGTAGGCCATTCGGCCCTTCGAGCCTGCACCGCCATTCAATATGATCATGGCTGATCATCCAACTCAGTATCCCGTACCTGCCTTCTTTCCATACCCCCTGACCCCCATAGGCACAAGGGCCACATCTAACTTAGCCATTAAATATAGCCAATTAACTGGCCTCAACTACCTTCTGTGGCAGAGAATTCCAGAGATTCACCACTCTCTGTGTGAAAAATGTTTTTCTCATCTCGGTCCTAAAAGATTTCCCCTTTATCCTTAAACTGTGACCCCTTGTGTTCTGGACTTCCCCAACATCGGGAACAATCTTCCTGCATCTAGCCTGTCCAACCCCTTAAGAATCTTGTAATTTTCTATAAGAACATGAGGACCAAAGTTGTGCCAATGTAAGTCAAAGAAGCCATTATGAGACTGAGAAACAAGAATAAAACTGTTAGAGACATCAGCCAAACCTTAGACTTACCAAAATCAACTGGTTGGAACATCATTAAGAAGAAAGAGAGCACTGGTGAGCTTACTAATCGTAAAGGGACTAGTAAAGGGACTTACTAATCACAAAGGAAATCCTCCACAGCTGATGACAGAAGAATTCTCCCTATAATAAAGAAAAATTCCCAAACACCCGTCCCAGGTGTGGATTTGTCAATGGCCATTGTACGCAGAAGACTTCATGAACAGAAATACAGAGGCTACACTGCAAGATGCAAACCGCTGGTTAGCCACAAAAATAGGATGGCCAGGTTACAGTTTGTCAAGAAGTACTTAAAAGAGCAACCACAGTTCTGGAAAAAGGTCTTGTGGACAGATGAGACAAAGATTAACTTATATCAGAGTGATGGCAAGAGCAAAGTATGGAGGAGAGAAGGAACTGCCCAAGATCCAAAGCATACTACCTCATCTGTGAAACACGGTGGTGGGGGTGTTATGGCCTGGGCATGTATGGCTGCTGAAGGTACTGGCTCACTTAACTTCATTGATGATACAACTACTGATGGTAGTAGCATAATGAATTCTGAAGTGTATAGATACATCCTATCTGCTCAAGTTCAAACAAATGCCTCAAAACTCATTGACCGGCAGTTCATTCTACAGCAAGACAATGATCCCAAACATACTGCTAAAGCAACAAAGGAGTTTTTCAAAGCTAAAAAA
The DNA here is from genome assembly GCF_010909765.2 of Amblyraja radiata. Lineage (NCBI taxonomy): Eukaryota > Metazoa > Chordata > Chondrichthyes > Rajiformes > Rajidae > Amblyraja > Amblyraja radiata. The sequence goes on from NC_045987.1 coordinate 26,670,981, forward strand.
TGGTCAATTCTTGAGTGACCAAGTCAATCACCTGATCTGAACCCAATTGAGCATGCCTTTTATATGCTGAAGAGAAAACTGAAGGGGACTAGCCCCCAAAACAAGCATAAACTAAAGATGGCTGCAATACAGGCCTGGCAGAGCATCACCAGAGAAGACACCCAGCAACTGGTGATGTCCATAAACCGCATACTTCAGGCAGTCATTGCATGCAAAGGCAGGCATGAGACAAGAAAAACCTTAAAAAGAGGAAGAGAGATGGGGGTCCAGGTTAGGATTGTAAAAGGGGGCGGAATTTTTATGCAGAATATTTTTGATAATTGTACCTTGAAATGACACTGTTTTCTTGCCTGCTTGCCCTTAATTTCTCACAGGGTCTTCCCCACTCACACTCACAAGAAACCCCTCACTGCTCACACTCACAGGGATCCGCTCACTGCTCACACTCATAGGGACATCCCCTCACTTTTACTCACACTCACAGACTCCCCCCTCTGCTCACCAGGGCTCGCACACACTCCCTCTACTTGCTTTAAAACGCTTATTGACACCGACAAGGTCCCGGTCCTGCAGCCGCGCCCCGGCCTTTCCCAACCCAGTGCCCACTCTCCCGCTGCCCTCCCACGGGGGGCCGCCGCTACCTGCACTATCTGCGCTCCCACCCCCGGACACCTCCCTCCTCCAATCAGAATCATCATGTCCCGCCCCCCCCCCCCACAGCCTGTTGACCGACGTCCCTCTCGTCCAATCGGCGCCCTCGATCATCAGTCCTGCCCCCACTGTCTTGTGGAAAGCCATGTATAGAGATTTAGAGTTTTTAAACAAATTTCAAAATCGGCAGAAATCTGCGGGTTCGCTGAGAAATCTCATGCCTGAAAGGATATGCAAAAAAATACCACATGGCTAATTTCATTTATATGACATTGCCGTGTCCCAAACATTAGGGTGCCCTGAAATGGGGGGGACTATGTATAAATACTGCTGTAGTTTCTACATGGTGAAACCAAAATGTGTAAAAATGGTCTTTATTAAAATCTGACAATATGCACTTCAACCACATGTGATTTTTTCTATTACAAATCTCAAATTGTGGAGTACAGAGGCAAATAAATAAATGATGGGTCTTTGTCCCAATAGTACGGAGGGCACTGTGTCAGAATGAATCGTCCATTTTCTGAATCTATGCAACCCGTACTTTGGCAAAAGCTCTCTTCCACAACTCTTCATATTTTATATTAAAACACTCCTTTTGGATTTCAGGCATCCTCCTGCAATAACCCTATGATTTTTTAACAACTCCCCCATACCCTCACTCTGCCAGACCAGCAGAGTTTAGGTTGGAGCCAGGAACAAAACTAAAGTAGAGATACCATAATGGATCAGTTGGACTGTTCTGCTTGCTTAATAATTTAAGACTCAAGCAATTTATTGCACATTAATTTATTACCAAGAACTACTACGAAGCATACAAAATGTGCTTTGCTCATAACGTTTGATCGCTTGATGTATTTTAAAAATAAAAATACAATGGAAGATGATCAAATATTAGTCTCATTTTTTACCTGCGACTCATTACTATTGTTTCTTCCCATGCTTAATATTAATTTTAAAATTCTCTGTTACAATTTGTTTTTTTCCAATTATTTTCTCAACACTAAGATGTGTACATTCTAAATGGCACAAACTGTGAAAAACTACTCTCCTATACTTCCAAGTGTTAAGAAAGACAGAATTCAAGGGATGCCCTTTCATTTTATGCATTGTCACCCTTTAACACTAGGCTATTGGATGGGAACAGCACAGAGAAAACCCTCCATTCGATGAATCGTGCAGATATTCACTGGTTTGTCACATTAAATGCTTCGAACCAGAGGTTTTACAAGGATTTGTTTTTGGCACAGTTGCCTAATTAACAGATAAATCCTAAACAAGAGCAACAAAATCTGAGTGCTGATCAGTAACTAAAGATATATACAAACTAACAGAAACATGATTTAAACTATATGTGGTCTCTGAAGTTCAAATAATTCCAAGGTCTGTAAACAAGCACAAATGGATACAAATATGGCAATAAATATATAGTTTAATATGTTACATTAAAATATAATTGATAAATAATTTTCTCAGTAAAGAATCATGTTTTGTCTAAAGGTCATTTTCTCGCTCTCTGGTTACAGGAATAAATAAAATTAATGACAATCATTCAACCACACTCCAAAGTAAAGAAAGGCACCTTGGAAGTGAACAAATCTGAAAGCCGAGGCAAGGACGGGGTATTTGGTATACAAATAAAAATAAACCTTCTGCTGCCGCAACTTTATTAACAAATGTCTGATCTAAGAGTCAAATTCTCAAAATGAACTCTCAAACAATTGGAGCAAAGATTTCATCAAACTTTCAGATCTCTCTTTCCAGGGAAATCCTGACACTTACATGCATAGAGCGGGGGAAAAACAGGTGCAGAAGGCCATTCAGCCCTTTGAGCCAGCACTGCCATTCAATATGATCTTGGCTGATCATCCAGAATCAGTACCCCATTCCTGCTTTTTCCCCATATCTCTTGATTCTGTAAGCCCGAAGAGCTAAATCTAACTCTCTCTTGAAAACATCCAGTGAATTGGCCTGCACTGCTTTCTGTGGCAGAGAATTCCAGATTCACAAATCTCTGGGCGAAAAGGTTTTTCCTCATCTCAGTCCTAAATGGCCTACCCCTTATTCTTAAACTGTGACTCCTGGTTCTGGACTCCCCCAACATTGGGAACATTTTTCCTGCACTAGCCTGCCCAATCCCCAAAGAATTTTATGTTTCTATAACATATCCTCTCATCCTTCTAAATTCTAGTGAATACAAGCCCAGTCAACCCTTTTTTTCATCAAATGCCAGTCTTTCCATTCCGGGAATTAATCTGGTGAACCTACACTGCACTCCCTCAATAGCAAGAATGCCCTTCCTCAAATTAATTCCAGAAGATTAGTCAAGCATGATTTCTCCTTCATAAATCCATGCTGACTTTGACCGATCCTGTCACTGCTTTCCAAATGCGCTGCTATTACATCTTTAATAATCGACTGAAGCATTTTCCTCTATAGCGATGTCAGGCTAAATGGTCTATAATTTCCCGTTTTCTCTCTCTCTCTCTCTCTCTCTCTCCTTTCTTAAAAAGTGGGGTTACATTAGCTACCCTCCAGTCCACAGGAACTGATCCAGAGTCTATCGAACATTGGAAAATTATCACCAATGCATCCACGATTTCTAGGGCCACCTCCTTGAGTACTCTGGGATGCAGACCATCAGGCCCTGGGGATTTATCTGCCTTCAGTCCCAACAGTTTACCTAACAGCATTTCCTGACGAATGTGGATTCCATTCAGTTCCTCCCTCCCACTAGATGCTTGGTCCCCTAGTATTTCTGGGAGATTACTTGTATCTTCCTTAGTGAAGACAAAGTACTTGTTTAACTGATCTGCCATTTCCTTGTTTCCCATTATAAATTCACCCGTTTCTGGCTGCAAGGGACCTACATTTGTCTTCACTAATCTTTTCCTCTTCACATATCTAAAGAAGCTTTTACAGTCAGTTTTTATATTCACCACAAGCTTTCTTTTATGCTCTATTTTCCCCAACTGAATTAACCCCTTTGTCCTCCTCTGTTGAATTCTAGATTTCGCCCAGTCCTTTGGTTTGCTGCTTCCTCTGGCCAATTTATATGCCTCTTCCTTGGGTTTAACACCATCCCTAATTTCCCTCATTAGCCACGGTTGAGCCGTCTTCCCCATTTTATTTTTAGGCCAGACAGGGATGAACAATTGTTGTAGTTCATCCATGCGATCCTTAAATCTTTGCCATCGCAACTCCACTGTCAACCTTTAAGTATCATTTGCCAGTCTATCCCAGCCAATTCCCATCTCATACCAACAAAGTCTCCTTTCTTTAAGTTCAGGACCCTCGTCTCTGAATTGACCATGTCACTCTCCATCTTAATGCAGAATTCCACTGTATTATGGTCACAACATAATATTTGCACAACACGATCGCTAACTAATCCTTCCTCATTACACAATACCCAGTCTAGGATGGCCTGCCCTCTACTTGCTTCCTCTACATATTGGCTTAGAAAACCATCCCGTATACACTCCAGCAAATCCTCCTCCTCAGCGTTGTTGCCAATTTGGTTGGCCCAATCTATATGTAGATTAAAGACACCCATGATAATTGCTGTACCTTTGCTACACGCATCCCTCATTTTCTGTTTGATGCTATCCCCAACCTCCCTACTGCTGCTTGGTGGTCTCTACACAACTCCAACAAGCGTTTTCTGCCCTTGGCTATTTCAGTTCTACCCATACCGATTCTACAGCATCCAAGCTAACGTCTCTCCTTACTATTGCAGAAATGCTAGCAGTAAGGGTGGCACCGTGGCGCAACGGTAGAGTCGCTGACTTACAGCATCAGAGACCTGGGTTCGATCCTGACCACGGGTGCTGTCTGTATGGAGTTTGTACGTTCTCCCCGTGACCTGCGTGGGTTTTCTCCTGGGTGCTCCAGTTTCCTCCCACACTCCAAAGACGTGCAGCTTTGTAGGTTAATCGGCTTTGGTTAAATTGTAAATTGTTCATTAGTGTGTGTAGGATAGTGTGAGTGTGCTGGGATCGCTGATCGGTGCGGACTCGGTGGGCCGAAGGGCCTGTTTCTACGCTATATCTCTAAACTAAACTAAAATGTTGTCAAGATGCTCAAGCAGGCACTAGCCACCAGCTACAAATGCTTACTTCTTCATCTTCAATTAGCTCTTCTTCTGCTATGTTCCAATTTCTCATTGTCAATTGTTTCCTGCTCATTTCCCCCTACACAAGCTAGCGACGGCTAAAACTTGCTTGGCTACAACATTTGAAAATACCACACTCCATTTCATGAGAAGGAAAGAAAAATTCTGGGAAGCTGGTGAAGATCCAATCTCGCACACTACTACATCACATAGAAAAATTAGACAGGGCAAACTGCATGAATTTGATAATATTCAGGTATTCAGATGGAAACACCGAACTGCACAATTTATTCCATCAGGTTTTCAAAATACTTTCAGATTGGACTGAGATTATCACATCAAACTTGCTAATGATATCTAGCAGGCATCAAACCATGCATTATTAAACTGTTGAAAGAAACTGGCATTTAAACAGGTGGTATGCTTTTTTTCCACCAAATAAATCACAATATTCCAACAAAACAAAATTATACTCAAAACAAAAAATATATAACAGCAGGCAACAGCAGTGGGTTCATCTTTCCATTCTGTTTCATTAACTTCAATGAATGGAAGTATTTTCCAGATCAGAGCTGTCTGTAAGATGTCAAATGCAAGCTCTGGCTAAAGTGAAGCATTTACTATCCTGAAATAATCTTGCAAGGATGTCAAGATTTTCCAAAGAAATGCCAAACAAATTACTAGATTTGAAACTCACTTTCACACAAATATCTTCCATACAAGATCACAACAAACACCAGCCATTATATGAATGGCAGGACATGCTTGAGGGCTCAGCTTGCCTAATCCTGGTCTTATTTGGTGTTCTTTATACAGTACTACATATGTAGAAAATGAATATTCGTCCTGTTGAGTGCTAAATCAAGTAAAGCAAATGCAATCCTTTACAAGGGATTAAATATAGCTTCTAATAATTTCATGCTGTTAAAAAACTACATTTGGCCTAATTCAGTCACACTGAAAATGTGTTCAATGGTAAAACAAATAGGCTTCAATAAGGCTGATTAGTTGGGAAAAATAAATTAAGAATAACCTTTATTATTCAAAATAAACATGATTTGCAGCTTTATTTAGAATGTTATTCAAAGCATCTATAGAAGAGGTACAAAGACTTAAAGATTAGCTTTGTGTACGAAGGAACTGCAGATGCTGGTTTAAGCTGAAGATAGACACAAAAAACTGGAGTGACTTAGCTTTGTTTTATTGATCCTTTATTAAATTTAGTTTAGTAAATTAGACATGTTTATAAGCAAAATATGATTTTTTTAACTAACATTTTCTTTCACTAGTTTCATTTCACTGTTAGTAGCAAAATAACTGCCAAAAAAAGCTTTAGTATTACAGGGAAAAAATAAAGCTGGTAATTTACTCCAGTGGAATTATTTGCCTGAAGAACAATGTTTAATGGAACATCCACTGCTGACATACTAATGCACTGATAATGAATAATTTGTGTTAATGGGTGCATAGTAAGAGCCTGCCTCAAGGATATGCATCCTCGTATACTTATTCTTCTGTATAAACTATGTAGGCATACCAATTCAAGGGGTTTATACATAATCAGCTCCATGGTGCCAAACAAAATGATCCTAACAGTTTGGAATGCTCCTTCCCTTATCTTAACTGGGATTTGATCTCGTCAACATTGATTTCAAGTGGAAAAACATCAACAGCAAATGACAAGTGAAATTATTTGGGTAAAGCAGCGTTAAATATACAGTAACATTGCCACGAGTTAAATTTGATGACAACTGGAAACTAGGCAAGAGTACGAGCTGTGAAGTGGTGCAAAATAACATAAATGAGTATGTGAGCCAGGAGGTTGTTAAATCCTGATAATGATGGAAAATATTTTTTCACTTGCGGGCAGGTGGCGCAGCGATAGAGTTGCTGCCTTACAACGCCAGAGGCCCGGGTTCGATCTCGACTACGGGTGCTGTCTGTACGTAGTTTGTACCTTCTCCTCGTGACCACGTGAGATCTTCGGTTTCCTTCCACACTCTAAGGACGTGCAGGTTAATTGGCTTGGTATAAATGTAAATTGTCCCTCGTGTGTGTAGGACAGTGTTAATGTGCGGGGATCGCTGGTCGGTGCACACTCGGTGGGCCGAAGGGCCTGTTTCCACACTGTATCTCTAAACTAAACACTTATGGACATAATATTGTTTTAAATGACGAAAACTAAAATGTTGGTGCACAGAAGGACGTGCTGTGGTATTCACCAAATGCAGAAAGATGATCAGATACGGAAAGAATATAGATCATAGAACAGTACAGCACAAGAACAGGCCCTTCAGCCCACAAAGTCTGTGAAGAACATGATGCCACGTCCACCTCTTATCTTGCTGTACATGTATACCCTCCATATCATGTTCCTAACATAAGTCTCTTAATTTCCACTCTCGTATCTGCCACCATCACCACCCCTTGCAGCCTGTTCCAGGCATTCATCACTCTCTGTTTAAAAAAGGTACCCCACACATCACAAACTATGCTCCTCTCACCTTAAACCCATGCCCTGTAATATTTGATTTTTCCATCCTGGGAAAAAAAGTTCTGACTGTCTACCCTATCCATGCCCCTCATAAACTGTCTATCAGGTCACCCCTCGACTGCCAGCATTCCAGAGTCTGTCCAACCTCTCCCTGTAGCTAATACCCACTAATCCAGGAAACATTCTGGTAAGCCTTCTTCTGCGCCTTTTCCAAAGCCTTCACACCGTTCCTGTGTGGGGTGATCTGAACTGCATGCAATACTGCTACAAGGAAAATGAAAGCAAATGGTACACTTATTTTAAAGAAATTGTAGTACAAGAGTAACCAAATGTTGCAGCAATAGAAAAGGACAGTGGTGAGCAGGAAGGAACCAACAGGAATAGGTGATGGTTTGGGTCGATACCCTTCTTCAGACTGAGAGTCAGGGGTAAAGGAAATGAGAGATGGAGACTGTGATAGAGATATAAAACAAATGAAGGTGCACCCTGACTGACGAAGGACAATGTACTGAAATGCTCTTGACTACTCTGTCTACCTGTGACGCCACTTTCAGGGAACTATGTACCTGTAGTCCGAGATCTCTCTGCTCTACAACACTCCTGCTATTCAATGTGAAGGTCCTGTGATATTGTGATATAGTGATATAGAACAAATGAATGAAAGATACACAAAAAAGTAACAATGATAAATGAGACAGGCCATTGTTAGCTGTGGTCTAGGTGAAAATGAGTTACAGACAATGAGACTCAACAAGATTACTTTGAACCTAATACAATGACTTGGGTAGGGGAGGGATGTAGAGAGAGGGTTGCAAGGCTTACTTAAAGTAAGATAAATCAAAATTGATACAGCTGGTTTGTAAGCTTCCCAAGCGAAATACGAGATGTCGTTCCTCCAATTTGCATTTGGCCTTGCTCTGACAATGGAGGAGACCTAGGATAGAATCGTCAGTGTGGGAATGGGAATTAAAGTGCTCAGCAACGGGAGATCAGGTAGGCCCAGGCGGACAGAGCGAAGGTGTTCAGTCAAACGATAGCCTAGTTTACATTTGCCTGGAGAGTTATGTGCATTTTTGGTCCCATACTCAAGAATGATTATACTCACCTTAGAGGCATTGTACTGGAGTTTAGAAGAATGAATTAGATGTGATCTCATTGAAACAAGTACAATTTAAAAAAGATACTGATGACATAGCCTAAGAAAACTGCACTATTTAACTAAGGGACATAATCTTAAATTCAGGACCAAAATGAGTTGTTTTTGTGATCAGCAATTTTTGGCCCAAGAGATATAGATGCCTAGTCATCAAGTAAACTGATGACCAAGTTTTGGGAATTAAGGTTTACAGGCATTAGACAGGAAAGTGGATGAGGTGCTATTCCTCAAGGGCCATATGTACTACATGAGTTTCTATTTTTTTTGTTATTATAAAAACATGATAACTGCTTAATAGATTATTGCAACAGTTTGCAAATCTCAGATTGTACCATAACCCTACTGTGTTCAGAAAGAACTAGCATTGTGCTGTTTTGATTTCACATCCCCAACGGATGACGACAGATTTGTAATATATAGATCCTGAACGCTTTGATAAATGCGTTCAAATGCATGTTAAAGAAACTCAAAGCATTAATGACTTTCAATAATATGTTACCACAATGCATCCTCTAAATTCCTAGAACTTTGAGTTACAATTAATTAAACATTTCACTGCAGGTTACGTGTAAAAATTCATTACAACCTTAATCACTGACTGACTCGGGGAACTAGGCTTCAGTTCAGTTTAGTTCAATGTCATATGTACCGATGCACAGTGAAAAGCAACACCACCTCATTGCCCATCAGCACAGGGGCACCTGAAGATCTCTGTTCTGTCCCATACTCAACTCTCTCTATTTCCATGATTGTGCAGCCAAACACCGCTCCAACACCATCTTTCCATTTGTGGACAATACTACAGTTATTCGACAAATAACGGGTATTGCTGAGTCATAGTGCAGGAGGGAGATCAAAATCAGGTTGAGTGGGGCCAGAACAACAATCGTTCTCTCAACATTAGCACGGCCAAGGAGATGATTGTGGATTTCAGGAAGGGAAAGCCGAGGGGCCATACACATTGTATCATTGGCGGGACGGTAGTGGAGAGAAGCAACTGCTTCATTTCTTGGACGTACACATCTCTGCCGTTCTGGGCCCAGCACATTGATGCAATCACATAGATAGCTCAGCAACACCTCCCCTGCCTCATGTCGCCAAATACTCTCTTCAACTTCCACAGGTGTACAGTGGGAAGCTTACTGTCTTGTTGTATCATGGCCTGGTTCAGAAATCATAATGCTCAAGAACAAAGAAGGATACAGAAAACAGACATTTCCGGGTTCATCAGAGGTACTGATCTCTCCACTTCTGTCGGGATCAACAAGAAGCACCGCCTCAAAAAGGCAGCTAATATAATCAAAGATGTAGAGCCCCTGCCCACACTTTCATTTGGCTTCCATCATTGGGTAGGTAGTACCTTGGGATTAAACAGTTAACAGTGCTGACGTACCCATTGATTTTCTTATGATTACCAGTTCTCAGTAGATAATGTCTGAGAACCACTATCTCCAGTTTAAGAACAGCAACTATCAGATTCTTGAATCACCCAGCGCAACCTTAACTTGATCACTGTTGAATGATCAGACCCACACATAGAGGTTAGAACTCATAGCCTTTATTGCAGTACAAGCGGAGGGAACACGACATGCTTACAGATGCGACCTGCACGCGTACGGTACAGTCCTTCATTTTCTCCCGTCACTGGAGATGCGATCGGTGGTAGAATAGGTGTAGGAGTTTGAAACAGCATCGGCGGCGATGAAACTGGAGACTTTGGCTGGGGTCGAGGCGGCGGGGCCATGGTCGAAACGACCGGATCAGGAGTGGATGGCAGTGGAGTATGGTCGGGCCGATGCCGCTGGATGGGATGGAAGTATAGGGTGATTTCACGAAAGGTCACTGGAGCGTAGATCCGCACCCACGTGACCGCAAAATTTAACTGGAGTACATGCGTCACTTCCGGTACATGTTAGTGAATGGGAAAACACGCACTTTCACACCCGTTAAAAACATCGAAAACGGCCAGTTTTTGAGCTGCAATTTACTGTGCCAGTCGGGGTGACCGTGAGGCACAGCTACCTAAATTTACAGTCCAAAAGAAAGATAGAAACTAAGGTAAATTCAAGAGGGAGCTGAAGGTGCAAAAACAGCGGAAGTGCTTAGTCAGTAAAATTGCAAAATCGCCCATGGTTCTCAGGTGGGTTTTAACATGCAAAACCCACCTGAGAACCATGGGCGATTTTGCGATTTTACTGACGGATTTTTCACTTTTAAAACTTTTCATATAACAAATGAATAAAGATAAAAAGTCAATAATGCCTTACTTTTGATGAAATGCAGCGAGCAAACGCGATAATTCCCGATATTTTCGATCTTTAAATCTCCACGGCAAATGTCCGCTAAGCACTTCCGCTGTTTTTGCACCTTCAGCTCCCTCTTGAATTTACCATAGTTTCTATCTTTCTTTTGGACTGTAAATTTAGGTAGCTGTACCTAACGGTCACCCCGACTGGCACAGTAAATTGCAGCTCAAGAACTGGCCGTTTCCGATGTTTTTAACGGGTGTGAAAGTGCGTGTTTTCCCATTCACTAACATGTACCGGAAGTGACGCATGTACTCCAGTTAAATTTTGCGGTCACGTGGGTGCGGAACTACGCTCCAGTGACCTTTCATGAAATCACCCTATACGTGTGCGGTCAGGATAATACGGAGGTGGTGCTGGTTCGTTCACAGGCAGGATGTGCTGTATATTACGTCTGTAGGTGCCGCCATCGGCATTGATCAAATATGAACGTGGTTCGGAAGCAGTTCCAGAAATTACACTGAGGCGGTCGTGACCCTTGTCGGTTTGTAGATGGACCACCTGTACCTTGGCTAGTGGTGGAAGTGGTCTGCTCGTCTTGTCAGACCATCCTTTTTGAACATTACGCTTTGGTTGATTCCTGGACTGGATTCCGGATGGTGGGATCACATGCGGTACTAGTGCCTGTTTATCGCCACAGGCAGTGTGGCTCGGGTTTGCCTTGACATCAGTCACTGGGCGGGTGAACCCAATATCGGGTCGCGGGAGATGTTGCGCAGGTTGAGCAGGTCCAGGTAGACGTCTGATCCTACTCTGTGGATCGTTCTATCACTTATTTGGCACTCCTGGCGGCACGTTCAGCCAGCCCGTTTGATGGGGGAATTCAGGGCTGCTGGTGATGTGACGAAAACCCCAGCGTGTCGCAAAGTCTTTAAAGTACTGGCTGGTAAAGTGACTGCCATTGTCAGACAGTAGTTGATACGGAGACCCATGAACAGAGAAATGGCATGCCAGCTTCTGGACTACCCCTGTAGAGGTGAGGCTGCTGAGTAGATTGATTTCAAACCATCCGGAATAGGACTCGACTAGAATCAGATATTGTTTGCCATGCCACTCAAAAATGTCAGTTGCCAATCTGGACCTTGGGAGGTCAGGAACTTGGTGTGAGAGAGGTGGCTGCTTTTGTTGGTATGGTGCCAAACTGTTGCACACTGCGCAGGGCTTTACTTTCTCACAAATATAATCAGCCATGCCAGGCCAGAAAAACATGCTTTTCGCTCACAGGACAGTTGCCTCTGCGCCTGGGTGTCCCGCATGGACGGCATCAAAGTACTTGCTCTGTAAGGAGGCAGGAATTACAGCTTTGTGACCCTTTACGATAATGTCCTCTTGTAGTTCATCACGAACGGCAAAGAAGGGCTGGATTAGGAGTGGTAATCTGTATTGCTTGTCTGGCCACCCGTGCTTAATGACGGAGGAGAGCGGTCGTAAGGTATTGTCTGTGGCAGTTTGGGCTACCAGGTCCTCCAAACAGGACGAAGGAACGTAGGAGACCGTCATGACAAGGAAGCAGTCTTCAGCCGTGGATGGTTTCTCGCAGGTCTTCCGTGGAGCACATGACAGGGTGTCAGCCCCCCAGGTGCATGTCCTTGCCATGTTTGTAGGTTAGAACAATGTCATACTTCTGTAGTTGTAGCAACATACGTTGGAGGTGTCCTGGAGAAGCGCATATCGGTTTGTGCAGAATGTTGATTAGGGGTTGATGGTCAGACTCAATCGTGACCGTATTTCTGAAGATAAAGTCATTAAACTTCTTGCAAGCGATAACGACCGCTAGCAGCTCATTTTCAATCTGAGCGTAGCGTTGATCCGTGTCGGTCATGGTGCGAGAAGTATAGGCAATAGGCTTGTTGCCGTCCCCGTTATTCTGGAGGTAAACTGCTCCTAAGCCATATAGCGAGGCGTCACAAGTCAGTGTGACAGGTAGCTTAACATCAAAGTAGGTGAGGGTGGGGGCACAACATTTGTTGTTTAAGAGCGTCGAACACCCTCTGCTGCTGTTCATGCCAGGACCAAACAGTGTCTTTGTGGGTTAGCTTGGAAGCTCAACACTACCAAATCACAATGGACTTTGCACTACCTGTCGCTCTACATACTTTTTTTTACAGATTGCCTATTTAATGTTGCAGTTGTGACTAATACGCCTGTAAAACTGCAGCAAGAGATTTTTTTTCAGATTCATATCCAGTGCAAGTGACAAATAAACTCTTAACTGATTGCCAATTCCTTACCAGAATATCTTGGTGAATATCCTTGAGCCATTCTTAATCCCATATCAATGTTTATTAATATTTCTAAAAGACCTCTGTTGCTCATTAGATCTCATTCACCTCTCTATTTTCATATTCTTTAACCCGTTTCCTTTACGTTTTTAATACTAAAAGTACTTCTATTTTATTTAATTAAAATCACGAGTTGGAAATCTGTCTTGTATATTAAGCAAGACCTTAAGAGGACTCTGCTGTGATTACATTTTGTTCACCTCTCCAAAGCCAATACCATTAATCCCTTAAAGATATTTTAAGCAAATATGGAGTGGATGTCTTTGGCCTGGGTGTTGCCATACAGTTCCATCTCTTCCACTTGCGAGCATCCACCTCTTCAGCACCAAGACTGCACTGGACCAAGCCACAAAAATATCCGGTGTAATTTTGCGCCTCTGTTCCCATCCTCGAATCTTTCCACAGCCGTCAAATGTTGCATCTTCCTCCAACAGCCATCCAGTTCTCTCAAGATCCAATGCCAGTATTATATTGAAGAGCTTGTTATCCCCAACATCATGGTCAATACTTCATCCTCAACCTAAAAACTACTGAGGCAGTATGGCTGATCTTTAATACACTTCTGTGCAAATTGGCTGCATTCTAAACATGACTATGTGAAAAAAAGTAGTTTGTTGACTATAAACTGCTTTCGATATATTTGAGATACAAAAGTTTACTTCTAAAGGCAGCTTTCTCACTTGCAAGCTGCCTTATATTCTTATTAATCAGATATTATTGCTTAAACATTTCAGAAGGGGAGAAAAGGTGTCCACGCACATAAAGATCCTGTCATACTTCATGGAAGATCTCTATTATTTTCCTTTTCAATTATAAAGGATTGAAGGAAAAAACACTGGTCAAAGGCCACATTAAATTTAAACTAATGGTTCAATGGTACTTTATTGTTACATGTACCTGGGTATAGTGACATTCTTTTTTATCATACAGTTCAGTAACAATCTTACCATACATTAGGCACAATCATACTTGAGTACAAGAGTCTAAAATAGTAGATTACACAGTAGCATATATAGATTACAGATTAGATAGTAGATCTCAAATTAAACAAATTAATAGACAGAAAGGACATTATCTATCGAGAATTGGTAATCATAAGAAAATCAATGGGTATAAATCAGCACTGCACCGTTAATCCCAATCCCTTTCCCCCACTCGCCTCCTCTTGCATCCTTCAATCCATCGCACGATTAATAGCAAGGTTAACATTTTAGATTTACTGAACATTTTGGATTACAATAATTCCAGGTTTTTGTCTACGTTATTATTCCATACTTTAAGTCTAGCCTTTCAAAAAAAAAATTGCTAACTCTTCAGATCTGATGTGCGCATTTATGATATAGTAGTTTGACATTAGGGCCCATTACTTATTGCAATGTCACATCTCTTCATAACCCTGGGCAGCATTGTGGCACTGCCACTTCACAACTCCAGGGAGCCAGTTAACCCTGACAGTCCAGTTAGAATGTGCTTCCCAGGATTGCATGGATTTCCATCGGCTGCTTCTGTGCCTTCCCAATTCCCAAAAGTTGCTTAATTACCTATTTTAAATTATCTCAGAATAGGTACATGGCAAAAGAATCAAAAGGGAGTTGATGGTCATGTGAGAGAAATGAGTTGAAGGGGAAATAAAGCACGGGGTGGGGGAAATGGGACTGATGGCATGGCTCTGTTGGGAGTCGGAATGGACCCAACAGGCTGAATGGCCCTTTTCCATGCCATAATAGGCAAACTTACATTCAATGTTTCATATTGATCCACCCAAAAAACACTAATTTCTTAGTTATAAGATGATATCACATACAGACAAAGAGGCAAATCAAAGTAGGGTTGTAATTAGACAAGAAGAAAGTCCAGAGGGAATGGCTTTGGAATTTTGAAAATGGGATGAAAATGGTTGAAAACTGTTTAACAGAATAACATGTAATAGACTGTGCTGGTCATCAACGGCAGCTTGGCATTCAACACAATCAACTCCTCCAAACTCATCACTAAGCCCCAAGTCTAGGACCTCTCTGCCACACTTTACAACTGATCTTCATCGACAGGCTTCAATCAGTGAAGATCAGTAATAACATTTCCTTCTCATCATCAACATAGGTGAACCTCAGGGCTGTGTGTCTTGGAATGGTGAAGATTTAGCAGCTTCAAATTCCTGGATGTTAACACCCTAGATAACCTGCCTTATACCCACATGGATGTAATCACAAATAAGGTGTGCCAATGTCTCTACTTTTAAGTTTAAAGAGATGTTAATGTTTAACTTCTAAGTTTAAAGAGATTTGGCATGTCGCCAGGCACTCTAAGACAGCAGTTTTTTCTTTGTGTATGTGCATATGATCATTCTGTAGTACCTCATGTATCTAAATCGGGTTTAATGCTCGTTTGACATTCAAACACAATTATTGACCCAATGCTCCACTGTCAGAAATGCTTCCTTTTGGTTGCGATTTTAAACTCATGTTGCGCGTTTGCATAAGTTTTGATGGTATTGTTTGGAAATGAGCAGAATACCTCTACCAAGGAGGAGGAGGAGCCATCTTGGTGAACGGCTGCTAGCCAGCAGCCGTCCGTCTTAAATTCTTTTTTTTTAATAGTTTTTAGTGAGTCCTGTTTTTTTGTTTGTAGGGGATATGGTCTTTTAATGTGGGGGGGTAGGTGTTACTTTATTTATAGGTCCCTACCTGGTCGGTGTGGCAGCCTTTTTTCCGGGCTGCCCGTCGACCCGTCCTCGTGGCCTACCAGCGGGCTTGGAGCGCCGTTTCTTGGCGGGAACCACCCAGCACCTCGGCCTGGGTGGCGGCACAGCATTGGAGCGCTGGAGCGGAGCGGGCGATGCCTTGCCTGGGTCGCCGCGCTGGAGCTCTGGCGAGCTGGACCGCCGTGAGCAACATCTCCGGGCTGCGGGTTTGCGGAGTGGAGAGGCGGCGTGCAGAGAGACGGCGTGCGTAGAGGCGGCAAGGCGGCAGTGCGGAGAGCGGGCGCCGACTTTTTCATCGGGAGCCTGGGAGCGCCAAACCGGCGCGGCCTTGTCGGCTTCGGCAGCCACGGGCTCCAACCAGGAAGCGGCCGTTCCAAGTGGCCCAGCCGCCGAAAGGACTCTCCCGACGCCGGGGCAAGACCACCCGGTGAGAACGGCCAGGGACATCGGGCCTCCGTACAGGCAATTGCGGTGGCCTCAATAGGCCTGACTTTGGGGTGATCATGGGGTGGGGACTGGACATTGTGCCTTCCTCCACAGTGCGCTATCCACTGTGGGGGGATGATTTTTTTGTCTAATTGTAGTCCTGTAGGTCTGTGTCCAAGATGGCTGCCGTGAAGAGAGTGTGGACGCTGGCGCGCTTTGGCTGCCGCTGCTCTCTTTTCACACTGTTTTTGATTTTCTGTTTTTGGATTGAATTCTGTTTTTAATTTGTGTCACTGTGATGTCTTTAATTACTTGTTTTATTCCGATTATATGTTTTTATTCCGATTACTATGTAAGGTGTCCTTGAGATGTATGAAAGGCGCCCATTAAATAAAATTTATTATTATTATTATTAAGGTTATGGAGATGTTTTTTCCCCTCAGTTTAAGTGTGATTTATCGCATATTTGTTTGTGGACATTTGCCATCTGTGTGGTGGCTCCGATCTTTCCGTTACACACCTGGGTATACTTTATAACTATATCTTGGATGTAGAGCAGTATGGAATGTTATAGAGTAAAAGGTGCTATATTAACAAAGGTTCTTAAGGCATAGAAGTTATCAGAGTTTCATTCATATCCTCTCATGATATCGATTAAATTATCAAAGGACTTGGTATGGACTTGGAAAGGGTTTTAATAGCAATTTTAACCTTTGATCTCTTATGTAATACTTTTCCTCTTGCACTTGCATGTATTATTCATCATTTTGCATTACATTTAATGCAACGCAGACAGATAAATATTTCAACACTATCAAGGCCAGCCTAAAAGACATGTTGGAAAACTCTGAGGATGTTCCCTATTTGTCTCCATTACAAAATCAACTTGAAAGAGCAAATTAATTGATTCAAAAAAGTTATGTCAAATTTTTCTGGACATACCTGTACAAGATACAATATCTGAACGGTGTTTTTATACCTGGAACAAATGAAATAATGCAGAGATGTAGAACGGTGCAAGCGGAGATCAACCTGTACTTTTTCCACAGAGTTGAGAAAGGAGTTTGTCATTATTCTTCTAATTCTCTATAGAAAGACTGAAGATTAGATTCTTTATCCCACACAAAAGTAAAATAAGGAATTGTGCCATAAATGTTGAGGTAATCTATTGAAATGCGTAAAGCCAGTTCTGGGTCTCAGCAACGTTTTTATCAGACGTTGGTTGAATACAACTGGAAATCCAAAATATGAAACTGAAAGGTACAACCTTTGTTCACTCATTATAGACACATAGGTTTATGTTGCACTGCCTCTGGCAAATGAAAGTTCCCTGTTAAAATGTCTTGTTAGAGTGGCATGGATCTTTATGCAGGATATGATACACCAGCATTAACAAGAACTCTCAAATTATTCTATTAACAACACTGAAAAGCATTCATGCAAGAGATGATTTATGAAGATTTTCGTGTAAAATTAATGCAGGTTTGCATTAACAATTTTATTACAAATGATATTTCAGGTGGAACAGTGTTTATGCAAATAGCAGGACTAAGTCAGTCTAATTTCCATTGAAATGAATAAATATTTAAAGTGCTACACAGAGTGCACTCAGAAACCACAGCAAAAATAAATGGAGCACCAGATTTTAAATTGGGAAACTCCTGTTAACTGTTTCATATGCAAAGTTATGGAACAGGCAAATAAGCAAGGAAAAGTAATTTCAGCATCTCGAAAATGACAGAAACCGTTGAAGCTGCATCACTGAAAGCTGTATAGTAAAATTATTATGCCCTCTAGTCTTCCGCCTGAAAGAAGTCAGCAAAATCTATACAAGTTCAAGTTCTTCAAATTAAACTGAAGCTCCCAAGTTACATGGCAATACCTAAACAATTTCTCAAGCATTCATTCCATAATGATGATACTGGCGTGGCTGGTGGGGAGAAAGTTCTCTGATGAAAAGGCTAAATAAATTAAGGATATCTACAAACTTTCAGCACAGCAGATGTGATGTGTGCACTTTTAGAATAATTGGAATAGGGATTTAACATCTATGTTGCATTGTCTTCATTATTGACAGATCAGATTAAGACCTGGCACACTTGGAAAATACTTCTGAGTCTTAATTAGTGGCAAATCAATGTCTTCCATTCACTGCAATATATTTGACCTTGCACCCTTATCCATCAGCAAGTGGACAAGATAAACCTGCATTCATGACTGAGCTTGCATTTCCAAACGTGTGATGCTATGCTTTCCACTCAAAACAACTGGCTAAGAATGGAGATTGTCCTTGACCTGAAGAAGCACGTTCCCTGATAAAACCAAGCTGTGTCAAAATGAAACAACTACAGAAAAATCCTAACAGACAAATACTGGACTTTAACTAAGAACACTCAATCATCTGCACTCATGTAAAAGTTGTTGGATACCAGTTGACAGGGGGAGGGGTCAGGTTAATAGCTAGCACACTCTCAAAGGAAATAAAACACAAACAAATAATCTTTAATGTGTTGTGATATGCTTCTCATATTCAATTTATCATTTTAAATTGCTCTCACCGGATAAACTTCAGTTGAAGGCCTGCAGGCACAAGTACTTCACTATGGCATCATGTAGTTCAAAATGCACTGGGATAATACAGCCCGTTTGAAGGATGCTACAAACGTACAGCTGTGCGTTTTTGCTTCATGTATTTTTACGAAACTCATACATATCTACCATTTTCTCTTGTTTGCATTTTGGTTCAAATCAATAAAGCAAATCAATTACAATACTATAATACATTTAAAATCGCCACATTAATTTAAAACAATGACATTAGCCCTATCTATTACTCATTTATTGAACCTTCTGTATTTCTCTTTCAATCCTCGAGATTTACTTAGCTGTCACCATTACTATTCTTGGAATTGATGTGCTTTTTTCCCCAAACCCATTCATTTATAACATTCCCACATCCAGACTTAAAATCTGGGCCATTAGCTATAGAAACAGAAGTAGTCCATATTCAAAAATACTAACAAAATACTTTTCAGTTATGGAAAACTTAAACATAAAGGGCCATGTAATTAGATCATCGTCAATCAGGTGCTTCAAGTTGACATCTTCAGATTATCATTTTCCTATGCCATATCTGTTTCTATGTTAAGACACACTTGTGACCATACAGATTTTCTTGATTGGAAGGCATTCAAAAAAAAGTTGTTACTGAGGGATGGGATTGATTTGTGCAATACGAGCAAGGCCAAAGTGTGTTGTCCATTCTTAATTTAACTTAAGAAGGTGCTTAGCATTCTCCCTGATCACTGCACTACATCAAATTATTCAGAAAATATTTATCTTTGGTTGTAACAATTACATTATTGCTGTAGATAAGATACAAAATGCTGGAGTAACTCAGCGGACAGGCAGCATCTCTGGAGGGAGATGCTGGCTTCATTTCACAATTGAATTAAAGATTTTTCTAATTGCAGAAGTTTTAATGATTGGAATTGCATCCCAACAATCAAAAGGCCTAGAAAAATGTAAAGAAGATACCTTAGCAATGCAAATCTTAAGTTACTGAAGAGAAAAATCCTAAAACAAAGTGTAATTGAACCAGTTTGCAGAAATAGTATTTTATCCATCAAGAAACAATGGTACTTATGAGTGCTTGCTGACTGACGTTAGACAGCAACAACAGCCACGAAGGCTGCAATGTCAAATGTCATACAGCACCTGCAATAAAGAATCTTCTGGTAGTCACTGCTGTATTATTATAGACCACATAAAGATCGTAAAATAACAATTCTTTTGACATCCAAAATTATGAAGGCTGGTTTGTTTTATGCAATCCTGAACTTTAATGCATATGTCATGAGCTGTAATAATGTCAATAATTTAGTAGACACTTTATTGCATTAAAATCGACTAAATTACAATACTATAGGACTGGCTTAACTCCTCTCACAAAACAAAACCAGGCAAAGTGCAGTGAAACTGGTTTTGTGAAACCTCTACAGGTAATGCAAATCATTTGGGATGAAACACATCTGCGCCTTCCTCCCTCGCAACATGGACCCGCTACAATTCGCATTCAGATCCACGGACGATGCGGTCTCCCAGGTTCTGCACACCGCTCTCTCTCACCTTGACAGCAAGAAGGGGGGCTATGTGAGGGTGCTGTTCATAGACTTCAGTTCAACCTTCAACACGATAGTCCCCACCAGACTCGCTGAGAAGCTGCTGGAATTGGGGCTCAACACCCCCGTGTGCCTGGGTCCTGGACTTTCTCACCACCAGGCCCCAGGTAGTCAAGATGGGAGGAAATACATCGAAGACCCTCACCCTCAGCACAGGATCCCCCCAGAGTTGCGTCCTCAGCCCCTTACCGTTTTTGTGGGCGGCGCGACTTTCGTCAGCAGCGGCCTCTGCAGTCCGTCTGTGTTTTTATTATTTTATGTCTTATGTTTTTATGTAGTTTTTGTTATTTTTTGTTGGGGTATGTGTGTGGGGGAGTGGGGGTGGGGTGGGGGTAACTTTTAAATCTCTCCCTGCACGGGAGACCCGACCTTTTCTTTGTCGGGTCTCCGTTGTCGTTGGGGCTGCAACGAGGAGCGGCCTCCAACAGGAAGACCGGGGGCTGTGGTGCCGACTACTCACCTCACCGTCGCGGAGTTGGCCGAGTCCAGAGCGGGTGGAGCTGTGGTGGACGCTGCTGCGACCCAACCCCCGGAGCTTCGGAGGCTGCAACTGCGGGTTTGGCGGACGGCACCAGGAGCCCGCGGGTCCCTGCTGGGAGACCGCTTTTCAGGGCTCCCGCAACGGCGACTTCTCCCGCCCGAGTTGCGGGGTTGAAGAGCTCCTGGAGCGGGGCCTTACACCATCGCCCCGCGCGGCTTGGAATGGCTGCGGGACTGCGAGCGCACGCCGGGGGCTCTAACATCAAGAACCCGGTGTGCGGCCTTGCATCACCCGGCGTGGCTTTAATGGCCGCGGGACAATTCGCCATCGCCCGCCGGGGGCTTTGACTTTGACTCTGACATCGGGGGGGGGGGAGAGTGCAGTGGAGAGATAAGTTTTTTTTGGCCTTCCATCACAGCAATGTGATGGATGTTTATGTAAATTATGTTATGTCTTGGGTCTATTTGTTTGTAATGTATGGCTGCAGAAACGACATTTCGTTTGGACCTCAAGGGGTCCAAATGACAATAAATTGAATTGTATTGTATTGTACTGTACTCCCTGTACACACATGACTGTGTGGCTAGGTTCAGCTCCAACTCTATAATCAAGTTTGCTGATGGCACTGTGGTGGTGGGCCTGATCACCGAAAATAATGAGAAGGCCTACCGGGAAAAAGTGGCTAATCTGGCACTCTGGTGTCAGGACAACAGCCTCAATCTACAATCTACATATAGATTGGGTGAATCAAATTGGCAGGGGTGCTGAGGAAGAGGATTTCTTGGAATGTATGCGGGATAGTTTCCTAAACCAACATGTAGAGGAACCAACGAGAGAGCAGGCTACTCTAGACTGGGTATTGAGTAATGAGGAAGGGTTAGTTAGCAGTCTTGTTGTGCATGGCCCCTTGGGCAAGAGTGACCATAATATGGTTGAGTTCTTCATTAGGATGGAGAGTGACATTGTTAATTCAGAAACAAGGGTCCTGAACTTAAAGAAAGGTGACTTTGAGGGTATGAGACGTGAATTGGCCAAGATAGACTGGCAAATGATTCTTAAAGGGTTGACGGTGGATATGCAATGGAAGGCATTTAAAAACTGCATGGATGAACTACAACAATTGTTCATTCCAGTTTGGCAAAAGAATAAATCAGGGAAGGTAGTGCATCCGTGGATAACAAGGGAAATCAGGGATAGTACCAAAACAAAAGATGAAGCGTACAAATTAGCCAGAAAAAGCAGCCTACCAGAGGACTGGGAAAAATTCAGTCCAGCAGAGGAGGACAAAAGGCTTAATTAGGAAAGGGGAAATAGATTATGAAAGAAAACTGGCAGGGAACATAAAAACTGACTGAAAAAGTTTTTTGGGAACTGCTCTGCCCAGGACAAGAATGCTCTGCAGAGAGTAGTGCGTTCGGCCGAACGCACTGTGGGAACTACACTCACCCCCCTGCAGGAACTGAACATCAGAAGGTGCAGATCCAGAGCCAGCAACATTATGGGAGACCCCTTCCACCCCAGCAACAGACTGTTCCAGCTGCTACGGTCAGGCAAACGCCTCCGTTGCCATGCTGTGAAAACAGAGAGGATGAGACGGAGTTTCTTCCCAGAGGCCATTAGGACTGTAAACTCCTATCTCACCAGGGACTAACTTACTGTAACAATTTACTGTTGTGTGGTATCTTTTTAAAATTGCTGTTTTTTCTTTTTTCCCCCACAAATATGTAATTACGGATTCTGTTCCATTCTGTTTTGTATTTTTTTTGCACAATCCGCAAACATTGCCACTTTTCATTTTACTGCACATCTCCTGTGCGTATGTGACGAATAAACTTGACTTGACAATTGTGAATTCAGTATTGAGAAAGCTGTCAGTCTACCTCCTGGAGATAGAACTCGAGTAAAACAGCAGCACAACTGTCGGGAGTGACTGTCACATCAAGCAAATTGGCAGCTTTGAAAGATTTACCCCTTAAATGAAGAAAATTAGAGGAAACATATCCTTGAATTTAACAAGGTCCTCATTTAAAATAAATATCGGCAACCACTTGTTCTCACGCAAGTGTCCGGACACACAGTGACTAACTGCGTCGACATGTGCTGTCACTCAACCTTATCAATACTCAGGTAGGTCTGTCAGTAGCAATAAATTCTCACTGATTTGTGCTAAAAGATGTGAAATACTTTGTGTGCCTGCTACAATAGTACTGAGGAAGCAGCAACCTGGACACTTATGTCTTGACACATCTCTGCACTTAAATAAGATGACTTTAGTACAACAGGCAGTTAAACAGAATGCTTAATATTGAATGCTTTAAAAAAAAAAAATAGGAAAGCAAGCATTTAATGATGACAGAAATTCTAATTAAAGTGACAAAGTTCACCCTTAAAAGAAAATTACTGCAGGTGGTGATAGGCATAGCTAAATAAATGTTGATAAAAAAAGATGACAAGGTTTTGGGTTTATCTTCTGATCCACGGCAAATGAGGTCATCTTCAGCAACTAGGCAATATGACATCAACTGGCTTGAGCATTCCTGATGAGGTGAAGATAGGGCTACATGCCAGAACAACCCTGCCTGAAAGGTGCATGTGAGGGCACTAGATGTGGCCAAGTAGTTGGCTATCTTGCTATTAGTTTGTTGAGTGTTAATATTATAAACCCAACTTTACTTCATTCAACTATACTTTATTTCATCTTCTTAGCCCCCTTGAATATCACATACTGGAAAATATGAGTCTTCAATAGAGTAATATTTACTGAAGCTTGCCCTTCAACAGCATTTTGGTCCATGAAGATGGCATTTTAAATATTCCATTGGTAATGAGTTAAATGGAGCTTGGGCTCACTGTCCAAATTGCAGCATTAATACATGGTGTCAATCTATATCAGCTATTCACCTCTTTGCATCCCGTGTCTGTACCATGGGCGGAAATCCTGGGGGAGTGGGGAAGACGGTGAGGGATATGCCCCCCCCCCCCATGTTTTGAGAGATGTGTGGCAATCCCCCCCCATGTTTTGTGAAACATGTTGCAGCAAAACCGAAGCCTCCAAAGTCGAGTCACAGCTGCAGCACCACCACAGCCTCCGAAGTCATCCAGCTCCGTGATGGTCAGTCCACAGGCTCTGCGACTGGAGCCCTCAAGGTCGATTCTAGTTCGAGGCCACCAGCTCCTAGAATTTAGCAGCCCGGGACTAGCTGCAATTCCCTGGTCGGCTCACCTGCCCCAGGACTGGCTGTAGCGCCCAGGTGAGCTCGCTTGCCCCGGGATTGACTGCATTTCCCAGGTCGCGAAAACTCATTGAAAATAAATCCGCCT
The DNA here is from genome assembly GCF_010909765.2 of Amblyraja radiata. Taxonomy (NCBI): domain Eukaryota; kingdom Metazoa; phylum Chordata; class Chondrichthyes; order Rajiformes; family Rajidae; genus Amblyraja; species Amblyraja radiata. The sequence continues at coordinate 26,695,094 of NC_045987.1, forward strand.
GCGGGCCGGATGATTTTGGGTTACGGGCCGGATCCCGCCCGTGGGCTGTAGGTTGCCGACCCGACAGATGTTAGGCCTCGGAGTGTTCCCCCGCACCCCACCCCCATATGTTTTAGAAGCGATTTCCATGTCTAACTCCAAACCTCCGAGCTGACCGGAATGCGCCCCAACCTCATCCAACCTGCAAATCTTTCATTCATTTGTTCTATATCTCTCTACATCACCATCTATATTCCCGACTCTAGTCGAAGAAGGGTCACAACCCGAATCGTCACCCATTCCTTCTCTCCAGAGAAACTGCCTGTAACGCTGAGTTACTCCAGCATTTTGTGTCTATCTTGCTGGTTTACCAGCATCTGCAGTTCTTTCCTACACAATTTGCCTGAACTATCCAACCTTATGATTTCCAGCGATGTTTGCTCTTGAAACCATGTCTAAAATGCTAACACATACTTCTAGGGGCTGCAGTACAAAAACAAAGCATAGTTTGTCAACAATTTGGTAAATACAATTTCCTTTTGCAAAACAGATATTATGTTCAAAATCTGGGAATTATCAAAATCTGGCAGCCTTGGTTTAGATAGAGGATGCCAAATTTTTGACATTAGATTCGTATTTGTGGATAAACATATAGTTGCTTAGGGAAAGTTGCCCTCAAACATGGAATTTAGCAAGGCTTACTATTCTCCATAGCCTTGATCGGTAAGCACTGTGGATCCCTAACCTTAGATACATCAAATGTCAGAAGCAAAAAATTATAGCCTGATCAGGCATTTCATTTGCAAATAAATATATTCGGGTCATTTACTCTTAATGTTAAATGTCTGTAAGACTGATAGGCAACACAAATGACTTGCTTTAAGAGGAGATAACATTGCTGTAGCTCTGAAGTCATATTTGCACATTTTATTGGCTTATTAAATTGCAGTTTAAAGTTTATGGAAAAGGCATGAGGCCAACATTCTTGCCATTGTAAAAAATAATTGCCGCTAAATTAAATGGGAACATCTGTCACCAACCTCAGAATGGACTGTAATTGTCTTTCCAAAGACCAGTGCTGCATTGGTTTTCCTTTTGTCATTTTACCAGACAGAGCATGTGCAGCATGGACTAGGATAGTGAGATTCAATCTCAAATGTGATTTATGCCAGATTGCCCTACACACGCTATCAGTTGGACAATATTGAAGAAATCACATAAATACCATTCACAACATCATTCCTAGTGCAATGACCCAATCAGTAAAACAAAGAAAATAACGAGGCATCCAGCTTCGTCTAGTAATTGTCCACTTCAATAATAGCGTTCTTTATGCACCGTTCTACAATAATGACTCTTCTCCAAACGGTGGCTGAGCACTGGAATATTACATTTAAATTACCCCACCCCAATCCAATACCGCAAATGGATGTCAATGGTTAAAATCTATAACGTGGCTTTGTCCCGTAGTTAACGGAGAATATGGTGAATTACTTCTTCAGCGTGGAGAGATATTCGCCATTTGATGGAAACAGATGGCTAATTAAAGCAATTTTTTTAAAGTAAATTGCAAAATTGACAGTATGGCTTGGCGGACAAGAACGTGTGGTCCCGGCTGGTTCAAGAGGCACAGCGGAATATCGCGCCCTCAATCAATGCGTCCAAACTGCAAGCTGAAACTGGCTAAATGATAAACACACAGTTGATGTGGACGTTTACTACTCATTAGGTCGCGGCAGAGAAAACATCATGTTTGATCGCCGCCAATCTACTAATCTTGTCGTCTGGCGGCCAGGCCATGCAGCCCCGACCCTCCCACCAAAATGTGGACAAGGCGAATGAAGGTTGCGTTGGACAGCGACAGGTGACAGAGCGAATAACTCTTCTACACCTATGTGCTCAGGCACTTGGATTTTCAGGACGAAATAACGGTTTATTATAAACGGAACATTTTTAGATACCCATCAAAATAACAACTTCTCACATTAACTAGTGGTCAAAGTTCAAGCAGCATAGATTATCAGAAAGCTAGCCGCAACAGTTATAGGCATTCAGGGGTGGAAGAAGCATGTAGTGACAGAGAACAATAGCCTGGCGATCAGCTGCATTATTCTAAAGCATATTAAACTGCGGAGTTATAAAAAAATTAAAACACCGCGTTTAAATGATTAATTTCTTTCAAAAATACAACTCTGCAAAAGAAGCACATTACAGGGGAACAGAACCAAATCCCACAATAAAGGCACGCCTCGTTTCACAGGAAGCAAATGTGGGAGCTATTAAACTGGAAAAGACATTTTCAATCCTGCTGTTGTAACATTTGGGTTCAATCTCAGCAGCTGTAGAAAACCATTACACCATCGCCGAGGAAGCCAGTAATTGGGGCAACACGTCCGCTCCGGAGATATTTGTTACTGCAAGGGTCTGTCTCGGTGCGGCGCCGACAGGAGAGGGTCTGAGGGTGAGGGGCGGGGGCAATATCACAGACCTTTCATTCTCCACGCTCCTAAATCCAGGTAAAATGTGGCGGAAACTGCTGTTCCTGTCGAGCTTGGGCTGGCTCTTTGTCCTCTTGATGGAGCCTTTCAATCGACGGCTCAGGAAGC